>NW_009647052.1:1625123-1630324 GCF_000708025.1 Charadrius vociferus
GAAGAATCCGCCTTCGGTTATCTTTGATCAACTACCAGAACAATACAGTGATTGAACTTGTGTAACTAAAATGTCTTCTTACTTTTCTAAGAACAAAAGAGAAGCATAATTAAGTTCACTCACGGAGCAGGAAATATAAGGCAAAAATCAATGCATATTTAACACAGTGGTAATTTTTACTAGCTCTCAAGTTCTGCTTTGGTGTAGTGCATGTTGGCCCATTTATGCCATAACTCAACACAGAAGTTTTCTGCCTCTGTCAAAAAATTAAACTGGGGCAGCATTTGGTTTTAGATTAATATAAATGTAGTTTAAAGTAAACGTTCGAGTATAATCCTACTCAAGGCTATCTCTTGTTGAACAAGCAATAGAAACATCACTAAACACCCTTCTAGTAAACAGTCTTCTACCATTTCTTCTGTCAGTTTTTGTTTTAAGTTCAACAGCGAGCTGTCACCTCAGTTACCCAACACATGCAACACTGCAAAACCAAGATTCAAACTTGATCAGAATTAGTGTTATTCTCTAGTTTAGTGCATCTTCTTTGCAGTATTTTTTGCAAAAGACAAAGATTTAACAATTCCCTCAGATAAAGACATACCGAGACAAAAATGTGTTATCACAAAAGATGAAAAGATGAAATGATGCAAGTGTACAGTAATGCACAAAATAAACCTAGCTTGACTTTGTCCATATGAGAACATATTCCAGTCCAGATTCATCTAAAACTAATTTCAGGTACCAGGGTGCCCGGGCTAGGGGAGCATGGTTGCCCTGCATTCTCCACTACAGTTGGTAGAGAAATGTCCCAAAGAAATTCAGTCCTGCTAAGATCTGAATTGTCTGCTGGCATTGCCTATTTGTCCTAGTAAATTATGGACACAGTCTTGGCAGATGGTCAGTAATCCTAAATTAGCCTTCTTAGTTATGTACCTAAAATTAGGTGATATCTAGCTGCGTATCATTGCCACGTAACATACCCCAGAACAGTCTGGCTCATTATTTATTATTATGTATGTGTATGTGGACAACTTTTATTCTCTTCTTACTTTAAGTAGAAAACTCCCAAAGCGAATTTTCTGATAGGAAACGTCCCTGTTGATTGAACTCGCTAAAAGTCTCAGTGTAATTATTTTTGGAAGAGACATTCTAAAAGAACTGCACTTGTGAAAACATTTTTCTTATATACACCACTTTGAAAAGGTTGCCTGACTCTGTCTAGCTAATTTTCAAGCCAGTTTGATGCTGGCAGCCTCAAGTTCCATATTCCCCCTCATTTCAGATGCTTTAGGACTCAGTATTCTTCTGCTGAATAGAATAGTGGAGAAGACAGATGAGGACGATTATGTACTGTTTCCACTTCAGTCTGATTATTTGTGCAGAACATACGAATTTGAAGACCCATGCAAGTGAACTTCTCAGTGCTTCCCTCTCTATCTGCTAATTTGGTACTAAATCATTTGACTGTTCCTGGATTGCTCCCTGATACCACCAATTTAGACTGTGATTTCATTAAAATAATCATTACCAGGGTAAGTACCGCTTAAATGAGTGTGCAGCTGGTGAAACACAGCAGCTAGAATGCAAGACAGACTGCTTTAGTTCCACCTCTTTGTACAGGCTTACATAAAGAATAATGAATATGTACAAAAACCTGCAATACAATAGAACTTGAACATTTTACTTACTGTTTTATAATCCTAATGGAACAATTTCCAGCAAGATGAAAAGAAATCGTTCTGCCTTTCAAGATTTTCTTCCTCACACATTCTTTGGATCTAAAATGGTGTTATTCATTCTAACACCAGACAACAGAGCACAGTAATCATTTTCACATTTATTTCAGATAGAATATGTATTGACTGGAAAATAATATTCCAAAAATGCACTTCTGAATAGTTCAACACACTGTCGTGTAGTGCTCAACCAGCAGTCGCCGCTGACATTCTATAATCCACATAAATCAAAATTGGACCTAGACTCTTCACATACTCTGCAAAAGGCAATGGTCTCTCTTTTCCTCTCCTTTCTTGGCATTTTGCATCTTTCTTCAAATGAGTTCAAAAGTTTCAAAGATTTTAATTAATTGGTACAGGAATTTTTTTTAAGCATGCGTTTTCAAATCTGTTTCTGGTGTCTTTAGGATGTTAATGGCTCTGTTCTTTCATGTATATGTCATGAGATAAATAGACTAGAGAATGCTTTAATGTAGAATAATTCTCGGTGTTATAACAACTAGTAAAATAGATAAGCAGCTTTAGGCATGGCAAAACTGTACTTAGAAGTTGATAATGCTAAAGCACATTACCAAATGCATGAACTTATAAATTCATGCTAGAAGGTGATTTATACATGGCACTAATCAAAATTAATAACTTACTAAGATCAGGTTTCATCAATGGCATAAGGAGCGATTTCTGACAGAACACCTCAAGGATCAGCTCCAGTCTTTAAGCTCTACTTCACACATTTAATTTGCCTGAGCACCAAAATAGCATGACCACTATTTATTAGATGCTATATTTCCTGCTCTCTTCAATCCTTGCTTGTTAAACTCAGTATACTTTTGAGATTTTAACTGGTCTTCTAGGGTTTTTTTTTTTCTATATATAAAAAAATAAAATCCTCAGGAAGCTCAAATGTTCAAAGCTAATATGGTGACCTATCTCAGCAGTAAAAAATGAACTACAACATACCCATCAATAGATATGAAGGAAAAAAAAAAAAAGGAAAAGCTGGAAGTGCTAGTCAAGAGACAAAACTTTAATCCACCTCTTATTAATCTGAGAAAATCAGAATATAGAAAGCAAAGTACACAAGTTTGGCACCAATAACACTTTTATATAACCCATCAATTAATAGTGACAACTATGTTCTTGTTAAACTATTAAATACTCGCTAAATTATCATACAACAAGGTAATTACTACAGACTAAATAGAGAGCTAAATTTTTCTCATAAATTAGTATGAGTTCTTTCACACATCCCTATCTAACAAAAAAGTTGCCTTAAAATGAATTTATCCAGAATGGGTAAACATTTCATTCACATATCTTATCTTTTCATTCATTTGAAAGAACATTTCCTGGGCACACGATTGTCGGATTTGATTATGCAAAGAATGGATACATTTTAAAATATGAACTTTGGAGTATTTCTCAGACATTTCTGCTGAGCAGTATGGTACCTAAACATCAGTTCATATTAGATATTTCCTAACACAGGACAAAATATAATCTGCTAGAGTGGGCATGTCAGCTCTGAGACTCTATGTATAAAAAAGACAGAGAAGTAGCAGTAAACATTATAGCATAACAAATGCTACTGGAGGGGACTTTGCTACCGTATATGGTAATATATTAGAAGATAAGAACAGAATCAAAACAAATAGGTTGGATGGGGCTTTGAGCAACCTGGTCTAGTGGGAGGTGTCCCTGCCTATGGCAGGGGGGTTGGAACTAGATGATCTTTAAGATCCCTTCCAACCTAAACAATTCTATGAATCTATGATTCTATGATACTAAGAAAAGAAAAGAAAAGCACAAGTCATCTTTTCCTGTCCTCCAGCGATACCCAAGAATCATTGGGGTGGTGAAGGCAATCCTTGCAGACATTGCCCAAGATCCATACAAATGTGTGAAACACTGATGGAAATCTTTTAATTTGTTTGGTTCCTCTGTAATACAAATGAAGGCTTTTACATGGAAAACTTTAGATTTATCAGCTTACTCCTTTATATAGAAACAGATTACTTGACAAGTCTCACCTATAGGTTTTCATCATTTCCTTTATGAACCTACTATTCTATTTCAGTGTATACTCACTCATTCCTAATGCAGTTTGCTAACTTTCCCTCTGGCTCTTACATCCAGTAGCACATGCTGGAAGCAATAAACACAAATAATCATTTGGTTTACTTCAGTATTGAAGAAATATTTTAATACATAATAGAAGAATTCAGTGTCAGATAAAGAGCATTTTCATATCCAGACATTAAAAAACTTCTGAATGTCTGCAAAAGAACAGTTCGTAACAATCTTCTATTATCTAAAAGTGGAAAAAAGGGCTATGTGATCTGAATAAAGACTAAATACCTCAAAAAACATTGAAATTACGAGAAAAATACATTTTCTACCACAAAAATTATACAAATTCAAAGACAAAATTTGACAATATCTAAACATTAGTTGTTCTAATAGAACATGCTAATGTTTTATGAGACCAAAGTCTGAAACCAAAACATGAAGAGGCAGCAGTGGTTATTTATCAATAATGCTACAAGTACATTAGTAACTATGGCAAAATCATGTGGGATATTGTGAACTAAGCATGATGTGAAATGAAAAGAGAAAATTGAAAGGGCTGTGACATTTTATAGTGTAATTAGACAATTAATGATTCTGTCTGACCCCAGGAGCTTGAGCTCCATTCTGTTTCTGTATCCAAGGAGATTTATCTTTCCAGATTTGGATGCCCTTTGTAGTTAACTACATTTCTACTACTTCTGTTTCAGAGTCTTTTTATTTGGACATTATTGTTAGCCTTTTATCTCGTCAGTGATTAGCCATCAAACTGACAAGTTTATAGGTGCCATTATTGTCTGGGTATTTGGTGACTTCTTCTGTTACAACTTTTCATCTCTTATCTTCAAGTGCTTCTCTGCACAATAGAAAGCAGGTTATTGGAGACAATTTAATAGGTTGAAGTGACCTGGGATGTTCTGCCTCTTTCCGTTTGAGGAATGTAGGTCTTCTGTAAGAATTATGTTGGGCTGTGGGGGAAGTCTGGATACAAGATGTACTAGAACATGGAAGGTCCACCCCTGTTATTTTACAACTTTGTCCAAAGATAAACAGAACAGATACATCTAACAGATACATAACTTCAGGAAAACATGTTTATGTCTAGGTAGTAATTTTTAATGACACTGCAGGCAGGAGCAAGTTACAAAGATTAAAAAAAAGCGATCATAATTGAAAAAATGTGCATAATATGGAAAACATGAAGGATGACAAATGGAACCAGTAAGCTACCTACAATGTAATCATAGAATCATAGAATGGTTAAGTTGGAAAGGACCTTGAAGATTATCGAGTTCCAACCCCCCTGCCATAGACAGGGACACCTCCTACTGGACCAGGTTGCCCAAGGCCACATCCAGCCTGGCCTTGAACACCTCCAGGGATGGGGCCTCAACAGCC
>NW_009647052.1:1630386-1657655 GCF_000708025.1 Charadrius vociferus
GCCTCCTCTTCTCCAGGCTGAACAGCCCCAACTCTCTCAGCCTCTCCTCATAGGAGAGGTGCTCCAGCCCTCGGATTATCCTTGTGACTCTCCTCTGGACACACTCCAGCAGGTCCATGTCCTTCTTATGTTGGGGACTCCAAAGCTGGATGCAGTACTCCAGGTGGGGTCTCACAAGAGTGGAGCAGAGGGGCAGAATCACCTTCTTTGCCCTGCTGGCCACACTTCTTTCCATGCAGCCCAGGATGCGGTTGGCCTTCTGGGCTGCAATTGCACATTGCTGACTCGTGCTGAGCTTCTCGTCAATCAGCACACCCAGGTCCTTCTCCTCAGGGCTGCTCTCCAGCCATTCCCCGCCAAGCCTGTATTTGTGCTTGGGATTGCCCCGACCCAGGTGTAGGACCTTGTACTTAGCCTTGTTGAACTGCATGAGGTTGGCTTGGGCCCACCTCTCCAGCCTGTCCAGGTCACTCTGGATGGCATCCCTCCCCTCCAGCATGTCTACCTCGCCAAACAGCTTGGTATCATCAGCAAACTTGCTGAGGGTTCACTTGGCCCCACTGTCCATGTCGTCGACAAAAATGTTGAATAGTACAGGTCCCAGTACCGATCCCTAAAGAACGCTACTCGTCACTGCTCTCCACTTGGACATTGAGCCATTAATGGAGCAGCTCAAACAATAATGTTTAAGCTTGCTAGAATGCTTTTTGCTTGATCCACTTCAAAGCGGGAGTGCGCAAGTTTAAACACTAATGACATTTCAGTTACAGTATTGTCTATTTTGGAGAAACTAGGAGACAGACTAGAAGACAGTGAAAATAAGCAGCAGGGGTAAGTGGCATGAATAATAGGAAAATTTGGAAATCAGAAGCAAATTGAAAAACTTAATGCTAGTGTATCTTGAAAAAAATTCAGGATAACAACGGCATTTCACTTTTCTGTAGGAAAGTTCATAAATTTCTTGAAGATATAAAATTATTTAAGCTAGCAGGACTCATTATTCTTTTAGATCTGCATCTAAATGAGGCAAAAAAACACTTGAGTTTTAAAACTTGTAGTTTTACAGTTAAAACCCTTATGTTACTTGCAGATATAATGATTCTAGCAGCGATGGATAGGATTGGTAACCTAAGGTTTAGACTAATAATTCCTAATTCTCTGAACTTTTTTATAGTTTTCTAGTGGCAAAGCTGATTTTTAACGACGAGTGAGATGCCAGGGATTACACTAGGTAATTGTCTATCCAGCTAGGAAAAGAAGTGATTGCAGATGTACAGAATTAGAACTGGCCTCAAATTTGCCAGAGCTGGTCTCTTCCTGATTATCTGTCATGCTGGTACATTGAGATAACAAGTTCAAAAAGCAAAGAAGAGCAACTATGCTAGTGTTAAAATGTTATTCTATGCTATATGGCAGTTCCCATAATATATAACATTTCCCATCTGATGAGCTTGATAGCTACATTAAATGTGTTTGCTTTGGAGATTCTAAACATAGAAAATATTTTACTAGGGACCTTACGTTCTCCTCTCCCTGAATAGTCATAAGTCACAGAAGGACAGAAGGAGATTTTAAATACCCACCTAGAAGTAAACATATGTAGCACACAGAGATAATCCTGATGGTTCATTTGATTTTCTCTTTAGGGGCAGAGTTTTCTGAGGGCCTGAATCACAAGAAATGAAGCATTCAAAAATAACACGATGCTATTCTTTTTTTGTCTGATATCTAAGTTGTTCTGCTGTTTCTTTGTATGTGAAAGACGGTTTTCCTTCACATAGACCCAACTGTGGAGCTTCTAAAGAAATAAGGATGATAACAATTTACTACATTGACGCAGTCACTTCCACTTATCACTTCCTTCACAGGTACCTTTTACTCAACTTTTAGTCCAAAGGTATTTATTTTTAAATTGAGCAGACTCTGAAAGGAAGAATTTTACTATTGCAGCAGTATCTTCATCTTCTCTGAGAGCTATCATTATCAGTCTCTGAAAGAAGGCAAACCTTACTGTAGATACTTGCTAATTCCTCGCTAATTCCTCATTGACAACTAAAACATTAGCATGTGTAATGTGCTGAATTAGCCATTCTAAATTAAAACCTGCAAGAGAAAATAGAAGGGTTTTTCTTCCGTACATACGGATATCTTGGATATTTGCCCACTTTGCAAAAGGTTGTAAGAGCTAGACAGAACACAAGCAAATGGAGAGGAAATAAAAAGGAGGGAAGAACATGAGGATAGTATAAATTTATATTTTATGCTGATTTCAAAATAAACCCAAATACTGTAAAAATCTTAAAGATTGTCCTTATTGACTGCTGACAAAATATATTAATTTTATAAGGAAAAAAAAAACAACCCCAAAACTTGGTAACAAACCTCCACATCACAAAATCATGTTAATATGAACTGAGTGGCCATTACCAGGTCTGAAAAATAAAGTCCCCGAGGTACACATTGCACACAAACAACACAGACATCATTAGGTTGTGTCTGAAACCAGCCTGACCTGGAAGGATACTGTGCTGACAAGAATTTTAGATCTGCCTTTTGCCTTCCTTTTCAGCTGCAATAAGTGGCGTTTTTGGAAGAGGCACCTGCCTGCTGAGGTTCAAACAGAAAGGGACGATTCATTTCTTGCAGGGTGTAACACACAACCAGAGTATGTTTGGAGGCAATATGCCCCCTGGCCGGATGCAAACCAACAACCTGGCAGTTAACATACATCAGGAGAAGGTCAAATACACATTTTGACACATCACAAGATGAACAACTTGCTCCATTTGTTAAAGCAGCACTTCATCAGACTGGGAGGCAACATCTGTTTTAAATACTTAATAACTTCTGGGTCAGAGAAAGAAGTCACAGCAAAGAAGATGTATGAATGAATACTTTCATTATCCAAAGAGACAGGCCACACTGGAGCCCTATTTTCTAGTATTTTCTGTTTTCCACTCTTTAGCTCCTGCCACAGTGCTGCAGAAGTATAGTGGCTCTGTATGATTAAGTGCATTTACATCCTCTCACCAACTGTAACTGGTCTAGTTAGGCCCCAAAAGCCACAAACAGGAAACAACCAACAGACTCCTCAGAACAAAAAAGAAACATCATGTTTTTTTCGGGTTTTGGTTTTTTTTTCCCCTGAAAAGCTGTACAAACACCACATTGTCTGGAAGACATTCAGCAAAGAAGCAATGTCGAAATTCAGCTTCTACTGACTCGGGAGTAATGGTTACTTTTTAGCTGCCAGTAAAAAGTCACAAGACAAATCACCACCTGATGCACCTCAAGGCATCCCTACGTAGGTAAGTCAATTAATTAACATGTAGGATACCTCACTGGGACCTTACAGACTGAGAATAACTTAGGAGGCATGCCAAAATTCAATACTACTCTGCCTGGGTGCCAAAACATGTCTAATGCAACCTCTACCTTGCAAATGTGCAAAATAAGTAAAGCACCAAACTGAGATTTCACCACAAATGTTTTTCAGACCCCACTCAAGACAGTGTTATTGCCCACTTCCTTCCCTGGACATACTTAAAGATACAAATCTCTGCAGGATTCCCTTTCCCTTCCCAAATTTTAAAAATTCTGCCATAGGCTGGTTCCACTAATTTGCACGTCCATGACCAGCAGATGAAGAGCAGAGCCACCCCTCAGCCACAGCAGAGAGGTACACCCAGGCCCAGAAGCTTCTACAGACATCCTGCCTATGGTCTCCTCTGCTGTTCACAAGAACATGTAACCCAAGGATTTGCAGGAAAGTGGTCACCAGCCCCCAACCTTCGGAAGATGTAAGGACAAGACTTGTTTTTCCTCTATCCCCCTCTGCTTCCCGAGAGCCCAAATCAGTGTTGGTTCAGCCTAGGTGCAGCTGAAGGCTTGTTCTTCTCTCCTGACCTTTGCTGAGCCACTGGCAACAGCCATTCAAGCAGCAACACAAGCGCTCCTCCACGAGCGAGCCTACATTACTCCCCATGTTTCTTCAACAGCATTCTTACCCTGATAAAAATAACATCCACCAAATAGGCTGATCTCCAAACAACACAGTGAAAGTTTTTTCACTATGTAGAATGTAATGTTTTAGATTTAGGTGGCTAATATTCAGTGGGTTTTGTTATTGAAATTGCATGAGTCAACAAGAATTAGATATACTTGAAAAAAGAATCAACCAAAGAATTAAAAGTTATGATAAATACTATCAGATCTTTTTCTCCTTGGCAACATCTACAGTGTATAGTTTTATTAAAAATGTCAAATTTCATATAAGGTTTTAAATGGATATGGAAGTAGTAAGCATTTTTTAACTGCCCTGCGACATTACTAATGTCATTAGTTTGCTTTGTAAAGCACAAATCAAAACAGAAGAAATGTCTATTTATGCCTAGTACTAGCCAACAGTTTGCAGAAATAACTTCAGTAAGTTTGAGAAAGTCCAAAATGGGATTTAAAAAACATGGGTCTACAACAAGAGAGAAGGCATACTGCATGAAAAATAGGAGGAAATACTATTAAAAATTCAAGACCCTTGTAAACCAGGAAAATTAGCAATTCTTTTTTTTTTTTTTTGGGGGGGGGGTGTTAAACATATGACATGATGAACTACTGTCAGAATACAGGACATGCAAAACAAAACCAGAAAATTTATGTGCCATATCAGATATTTGTCACGTTTCAGCTCACAAAGAATATGTGGAAATGACAGCAGAAGAATACCTACAGCAAGCAGAACTTTGCAGATCCACAGAAACAATCTTTGGTGGTGTGACTGAGGGCAAACACAATTCCCCTTATGAACTCCATTCAAACTATTTCAAATTACATTGAAATATAAAGTAGTGATTACATATGCTGTTTGGAGACTTTTAGGGAGGTATTCCAGCTTACATAAATGGAAATCATTTTAAAGCCAAAATAGTAATTTGGCACTAGCTCTGATCCCTAGAGGTGGTGTACATTCAAAGAACAAAAAGCAAATGGTACATATTACAAAGAAGCTGTAAGATTTTTAGGAGTATTAACTTCAGTCGAGTTTGTCTCCTTTGATGTTCACTGCAAACATTTAAATACTGGGTGACAGTGACTGACTGAGCAGCACCTGGAGCAGGTTTTATGTATGAGTGAAACATGAGTGGCAGAAAGGCTTGCTTGTTGCCACTGTTAGTTTGGATGAGTAACATCATGCCTCTCCCATCTGATCAGCCCCAGTGATTCAGCACAGATCGGTAGGAATGCTTCCCCATAATGTTTTGAATAGATCCAACGAGTTAAAAACGGTTGCAAAAAATACAAAAAAAATTGAACAAACAAGCAAGTGTGAGAAAATAACAACTTATCCATGGTAAGTCCACAGATATGAAAAAAAGCTAATGAAATAAAACATGTGGCTTGTAAACTGCAAGTTCTACTTGTTCTACTTTATTTCTAATTCTCTTACACTTTAGATTAATTATATTTTTTAAAAAAATATTCTTGCAGATCCACCTGCAGGAGAGACAGGGATGCTTGGAGATCTGCTCTTCCCACATATCCTTGAATTCACTCTGCCAAGCAGTGGGGATTTGACACATTTTCTGGCACAGAAGCACAGAAAATAATGGTTTAGCTATGCACAGATTCTGGGGGTAAGCAATAAGTAGAAAGATTTTGTACAAAGGCACTGCGGTGCCACTACATTAATATCAATGTCTATTTGTATTTATATTACCACAGCTTAGCAGTATCACTATTGCGCTAAGCCCTTACAGATATGAGCTTCAAACTGTTCAAGGCAAAGGAGGTGACAAGAATAGTCTGACATCCTTAACATGCCTACCAAGGCTTACAACACTGAACAGGCATGAAATTCCCTTCATTTCAGTAGGGGCAAAACCAATCCCACACAGTTGGCCAGGTGACTAAAAGAAATGACTGTTGGGCACTGACTAGTTAACATATATATTTTGCTATTCCAACATCAACAGCACATATTTAATAAATATTAAATGAGTAAACCAGATCTCAACGCTACAGCAAAACTATAAGAAAATCTAACAATCATTTTCTATTCCTTTTTAAAGAAATCAATGGAACAAAACTGAATTACTAAGTAAGAGCTGGTTTTGTAGGTTTGGAAAAGGAGACAAAGTTTGAAGGGTGATTTTTTAATTTGTTTTATAATGAAAACCTCCTTCTTGAAACAGGAAAATAGATCAGAACAAGTACTCCCCCTTCCAAAAAAAAAAAAAAAAGAAGCAACAAAGAACGCTATGATCAACATATTTTAACATTTTTCATTACTTCAAAATACAAAGAAACTCAAAGAGAACTGAAGCGAACCAAAAACCCCAATATGCCATAATAAATGAAGAGACAAGATGACACTGATCAAACAGTTTGCCACAGATGGCAATTGCTGGCATGAAGCAATGGCATAATATACTTATGCTTACGCTCTGCTAAAAAGGACCTGGAGGTTACAGTGAATGCCAGCGTGAATATGAGCCAAGAGAGTGCTGCTGTTTCAGACAGCTGCACACTGGCCTACGTTATGAGGAGCGCAGACATCACAGTGGGAACTTATTTTTCCCTTCTACTTGGCACTGCTGAGGCTGCATCTGGAATATGGCATCCAGTTTTGGGACCCCAGTTCAAGACAGATGCGGAGGAACTCTGGAAGACCCAGCACACAGCAACCAAGATGGTCAGGACCTACAGCAAGCGAATGGTGGAAAGAGGTTGAGGGTGTTGGGCTTGCTCAGTCTGGCAGAAAGGAGGCTAATGGGTGATCCAATAGCAACCTGCAGCTACCTGAGGGGAAGCTGCAAAGATGATGAAGCCAAACTCTTCTTGGTAGTGCCAGATGGCATAATAAGGGCCAATGACCTCAGATTGTGGCTTCGAAGTTTGAGGCTGGACACCCGCCCAGGAGGGTAAGGCAGCCTGGACAAGGTTGCCCAGAAAGGTGGTGGAACCTCACCCCTGGGTATTTCCAAGACCTGGCTAGACAAATTCATGGTTGACATACTCTAGTGTTGGGGATACCTGAGCTTTGAGTGGCACCTTGGACTGAATGACCTCCAGAAGTTTCTTCCAGCTAACATTTCAGCATTTCTGCAATTTCAGTACCATTTTACCAAACCATGTTTTTTTCTGTTTGTTTGTTTGTTTTTTTTCCTTGAAATTACAGGTTGTTTCCTTCACTGTTTTACACCAATTTTGTTATCAGAGGCTTTAATGCAAAGAAGCAACTTGTGACTCATAAGTGAAAACTTTGAACTGATGAGAAAATGATACATTTTTCATATTTTTTTGTCAGTATATATTAATCAAGGAACTCAACTACTGCATATTACAACAAGTTTGATGAACTATGTTCAGACTGTTTAAGAAACATCTTGAAAAGTGAAGACCAGCATTTAAGTTTAATGCAACAGAGACACAGGAGCCAGTGGAGTGATTGATGGACACAGGGTGAGACTGCCAAATAGACTGGCTGGACAGAACATTGTATCATCCTTATTTTACATGGATATCATAAGGGCAGAACTGCACCCATCAAGGCAAGAGAAAGTAATTTTGCAGTAATCAAAATGCATGATAGTAAGGATGCAAATAAGGGATTTACACCTGTGGATGAAAGGGACAGACAGTTCTCTTGGAGATCACACAGAGAGGTGACCTGCAAGACCTGCAAGAGATAAAGCTTTCCATACACATCAAGAAAGGAGGTATTTGAATGGAAAAAAAAATGAATTCAACTCAAATTTCAGTTAAAGACAACTGGGCAAGAAGAGATGACAGCAAATAGGACAAAGGTAGGAGAAAGTAGGTCTGGAGCAAATCTGTGAGTCATTAGCACACTTTGGGCACCTTCACACAAAACTGACCTAGGGACGAATAGACAGAAATTGTCAGAAAAACAGAAGAATGTGGAGCCAGTTAATCCAAAGGAGGTAACAATGATACTTCCTGTATTGTCACAAGTGTCCTGGAAAGGTCAATGGGAAAAGTAGAAAACTGGTGGCCAGAGTCAACTAAAAAGATGAATTAATCAAAATTCTATAATTATAGTTTTAAGAATTAGAACCTAAGAAAGACTATTTGTTTTTTCTGGGTGCCTCCTTCCATCCCATTGCTTGTTTGTGGCAGCTTTCTGACTGCCCTGGCACACATTAAATTTAAGTTATGGGTATCCAGAGATGGAACTTGGCATTTATAGACAGGAGCTGCATGGGGATCCTAGACTTGGACTTCAAGTTGGCGTGGTGTGAGGAGAGATGCATCAAACCAGCAATATAGAATAAAAGGCTGTATTTGTCTTTTTTCTTGTGATACCTGACAGTGTAAGCAGATCTTTGAAGAAATTCAGACACAAAACGTTGACTAATACATGAAAATACAGTGAGTGTTCTTACAATGGTTTCCCTTCAAGTGAGGCCGGTTGGGGGCACCAAATACTTTTCATTTCTCTGTTACTGTGTTGTGTTTTCTGTCTTTTGGTAACCATGATATTCAAGCCCCCTGAGAAACACAAAAACATACAAGGCAACTGTGTGGGAATATGTTAAGAACTATAATTGAAACTAACTTGCCAGTGAGACTGCAATGTTATCCTAGATTAACAAACCTGGATATAATAGGCTTGGTTCTGATCATATTTACACTTGTTTAATTAAAAGTGACAGTACTTATGAGAAAGTCTTTACAACATTATTACCACTTGTCAATATATAATGTACATATATTTATATATATAATTAAAACACTCAAAAGCAGATGCTTTCTAGCTTGTTTCTGAAATCTCACCTATAGGTATTACTTGTATGCATATGTAAAAGATCCTCTGTATGAAAATAGATATTTGAATTACATACAATAAGCGTCTTGTAAATGGTCTCTTTATCAGAAGCTAAACTAAAACTCAGCTAAGTAACTTCACACAGGAAAGTAAACATTAGAAATAAAGTAATTATTATATTTGAATAGATGACACTGACAAGGTATATATAAATGCCAGTAATAATCCTCTGGTTTATAAAGTCATTTTTCTCCTCTATAGCGGAGAATTTCTCACACTCAACAGTGTCTAGAGATACTCAAGGCAACAATATCAAGTACAAAGTAAAATGCATTTGTTGCTAACCCAAAATTAAAATCACCACTGTTTTCAAATAATTGCATGAATGGCGAGGAACACATAACACTTCCTCATGTTAGATAAATGGATGCATTTCATTGAGAAGAAGATTAATGTGCATGTGAAATAGAATAATGGGTATAAACAGAAATTAAAGTGGTCTATTAAGATACAAGACTCTAAACACAATATTCTTAATCTAATCTCAGAGAATGAATAATTGCTGGACCTTTGCATTCCTCTTAATGAATCTATTTACACATAATTAAAACTATTCATCCTCCTTCAAGTCTAATATTTCTTGGATGACATATTAGCAACTTAAAGTCTTTGATTTGCAATTTGTTTTCAAGAAAACCATTGTGCAGAGAAAGAGCAATATTCCTTTCAGGTTTACTGAATGCCAGATCTTTCATTTTCAAATTATCTCATGCTAAATATAAAGTGCAGATCATGGATATTCTCTTTTCATTAGTAATCAATAAAAGACATATTGTCATTTTGGCTATATATCTTATGGATTACTAATAAAAAGATGGTAATATCTGTGATTTACTCTTGCTAAAAGTGGCGTACTATCTGCATTTACTATTTACTGTGATTTATCCCTGCATCCACTCTACACAAAGAACAGCATTTCTGCTATGGAATTGACAGGTTCATCACAATTAAACTCAGATTTTGTTCATTTTCTTTGATAGAGTCAAAAATAGCCTGAGTTGATATTAACAAAGCCCTCAGTCCTTGCAGGTAGACCAGATGCAAGTTTTTTCTTGTATGCCTTAATTTTTTTTTTTCTTCTGAGGGAAAAGAGGTGCAGTGAGTTCATCCCTCTTTCTAAGCATCCGCCAATGCTCATGTGATTTACCAACATCATAGGGAGCACTGAACCCTAGCTGAGTGAAAACAGTAGTCTTTTAGGAAGGGGCAAGAGATACCGGGAAGAAAAAATGCTTCAGCCTTGTGGGCTGTGTCTACAGTGCTAGAGCTGGTGGATATTTCTTTACTGTCAGGGTGGTGAGGCACTGGAACAGGTTGCCCAGGGAAGTTGTGGAAGCCCCATCTCTGGAAGCGTTCAAGGTTGGATGGGGCTTTGAGCAACCTGGTCTAGTGGGAGGTGTCCCTGCCCACAGCAGGGGGGTTGCAACAAGATCTTTAAGGGCCCTTCCAACCTAAACCATTCTACGATTCTATGATATGGCGTGAAGAGCACACAGTGGGATACAGTCTCTGCTGGAAAACAAAACAGACCTAGCCTTATTCTCTGGATGTGGGGCTAACCAACAGAGAAGTAGCGGACTGTCTTGAAGGCCCCATGTTCCACGCTAACCCCAGTGCTGTTGGGACAGCACCGGTTGGCATAGGACACAGCTACCAACTGCACAGCATGATTAATCTGGTGCTCAGTGACCAAGGACACCGACTCGAGTGCTCACATGGGTGCCCCAGCTCTTGAGTTTACTAATGGAAACGCAACCTGAAAACACAACGTTGAGTGTTGGCCTTATTTTACATATCAGTCTTTTTGTACAAGATCATTCTGCCAGTACATGATCATTCGAGTACATGTTAGCTGGATTGATCTTTCTTGGATGTGGGCGGCCAGAACTGCAGAGAACGTTCCTGAAAAAGCGTCAAGATCATCTCATGATTTCCAGTCAACATTTCCCTGTTACATTTTGACCACATTTACCTTTTCCACAGACACGTTTTGGTAGATCAGTTATACTGTGACCAGCCAGTATACCCATTTAGAACTGTCCTCACCGTTGTGCATACCCAGCCCACTGCACAACAAAGAGGTGGTGCATTCTTGAAGTGATGAAGAAAAAGGCCTGTTCTCTTCCCCGCAGCTTTTTATCCAGCAGCTTTTTTTCTTACTTCATCACAAAATTGCACTTTAGGTCACTTAGATCTATAAACCACACTTCTTTTCCATATACACCTTTCTGGCTTTATATAGTAAAAAACATTGTTTCACTGTTACCCAGCCTCTCTGTACCAATGGAAGAAAAGCAGAATTACTAACAAATAGTGGCTATGAATAAGCATAGTATCACACGTGCTTTGGGCATTCATAACAAGGAACAGCAGAGAAGCATACTTTTAGAGAACATTAAACTCTGCTAAGTGCTATCCATTAAATGTGAGGTTATCATATGTTAAAACTTGCCTAGTTAACCAGCTATACCATTACTTAGCTTATCCTCTCCTTTTCCAATAAGAAAATGTATTTTTAAAGTTTGAAATAAAGATCTAACAAGACTACCTGGTTTTAAAAATTACATTATATAAAATGCATCTCTCATTACGAAAAGTTAAGATTTCCTGGAAAGCTATCAAGAGAGGACGAAAAGTTCATGACATGAATACCAGCAACTATGGTATCACAGAACAGATGGAAACATTTTCAGAGAAGACTCATATCTCCTAAAAAAGAAATTGAAATCCAAAAGAAGATCTCCTGCAATTTTTGTTAGTGAAATAAGATTGAAAGAAAAAATACAGATGTAATGAGAAATTAAGAATTCTAATTCCATTATATTCAATGGCAGAAAAGCTATTGTTAGGATTAAAAATTTCTAAGTCTTTACTCTGAGTCTGCTGCTACTACTAACTGATCTCCATCAGGGAGATCAGGCAAATTGTTTCCCAGTAACTGAGGATGGAGTTCATTCACTGAATATTTTCTTTACCTGTGCTTAAGGTCAAGCAGAAAACATTGATATTGTAAGTATACTATGAAAACATCTTAGTCTTGCGATTATTGAGATTTTTAAAGTTAGAAAAAATAATTTTATCAGTGGAATTAAGACAGTCATGATTCTAAACCAGGGGAAAAGAACGACTGTAGATTAATATGTAACTATAATAACATTTTAATCAGTAACAGAAGAAAGTTAAAATTTTCAAAGTTCAAGAAAGCAGAAAAGAGAAAGTTGTGAGAAAGTACTGACAAAATTGTGGAGGATCTTTCTTCTAGCTAAGATGTATGTCCATAATAAACCTGGTCCGAGGACTCCAGCTCATTTACAGCAAAAGTAATAAAATTGTACTGGAAACATGGCAGCCATTGGCGTAGTTTGTTGCTCAGTGTGAGCTGCCAAATAAAATCCATGAAAAATGAATAAACCAAGAAGAATTTAGTCCACCTGAGTTTTGGATTACTGAGAAACTCCTGTTTGCAGGACCCTAGCCAAGAGTCTAAAGCTAGCTTTGATGCATCCTCAAAAGCTGCAGTCTTAGTGAGTGATTACAACATGCACATATCCTTAGAGCAAACTGTGGGGGTCTCTACAGAACAATTATATTTCTTCTGTTACTTATGTGCATGTTACTTATCTTCCACTTGTCATGTAAAATTAAGTTCAATATAACAGAATTAAAAAGAAAAATTCTAAAAAAGGAGGGCAGATACAAGGCATAAATTGAGAGAGAATGTAATTACAGCTCTTTCTCCTTGAGACTGATGGAGTCCAGACTTTAAAATCTAGTTCATAAACTAATTTCCTTGAAAAATTCAGCTTGAAAAACAAGAAGTGATTCAGATTCATGGTCTGTTTGTTACTTTACTGCACATTTACTTATTTTGTTTATTAACTGGAAGGTATTTGGAATTATAGAACTGCCATTCAAAATACTGAAATTTGTGAAAACACTGTAAAATATCTTACTACACAATGCAAGCAACATGTTTGTTGCTTTAATGCAGCAACTGATGATTTAAACTCAGTTAAGGCTACGAAGAGAGCAGACCAAAAGGAATGATACCTGCCTTTAAGCACCAAGATTAATTATTCAAGTGACAATAAATCACTTGAAAAGCAATAATTAACAGCCACCTCCAGAAGATACAGCTTTCTGTACTGGATACACCCTCCCAAAAGGCAGACCAATGTAATCAGCATCCCTCTTAAGACCATTTATATATTGTAGAAGCTGTAAGCCCAGCCAGTATCTTCGGTAAGATGCATTATAAGTACAAAGTCATTTATGTGAGGCATCTATAAGGTTAAGGAATTAAGCACAGTTATCTATTTTCCTTTTCACTCTGTAAAAAGGCAGGGCTCAGTATGGGTGGTGAAAACCTCCTGCCAGCTGTTCTGGCCACGTCTTTGGAGAGCCAGAAGCACAGAGGCCACGTCTGGATGTTGCACAGCCACAGCAGTTGATCCTGTCAGGGCTTCTTTTCTCATCTCATCTTCTCCCTGAAGTACTACTGCTACTCTCTGAGGTCACTGGGCATTACGCCTCTAACAGAATAACTTAATATATATATATAAAACAGGAGGCAAGGTTGCCTTCCAAGAATCCCCGCAGAAGACCTCAGAAGGGCAGATGCCATTGACAGGAAAGGTGGAGCGGAAACTGAGGCACACCAATGGGGCGGCTCTGAGCAGTGCGGGAACTGCGGTCCACAGGAGAGAGCTGGGAACTCGCTGTCCCTTCAGAAGACCCACAGGGCTGCCAGGAGAGCAGAGAGCTCCTCGTGTTCCCGTGCAGCTCAGAGACACCTTTAAAACCACGGTGGGGCTCTTTCTCCCCGTGCTGTGAATTATGCATACAACCAGTGCTGGTTTGAGGTAAAACTAATTGGTAGAACCGATTTTCCATTCAGTGATTTTACTTTTCAGTTAAGCCTCTTCTAACAAACTGAACTCTCTGAAATTAACAGACACTGTCTGCTTCCAGAGTGATAAGTTCTGATTGTTTCTAATTTATGTTGCGGCATGGTATGCAGAGAAGCTCCTGCTTATACTTATTGCTATAACAGCCAAGGGCAGCTGACTTGGTTATTTGCCCCATTGGAGGGGTGGAAGCGGAAAAGCGTAGAGGGGTCGCACCTGTGGGGAGAAGCGGACAGGACAGGTGACCCAAAACTGGCCAACAGGGTATTCCATCCCATCTGCCTCATGCTCAGTATAAAAGCCGAGGGATCAAAGGGTCAGCTCTCTCTCTTCAGTGGCCGGCATCCAAGGAGTACTCTGTCTGTTCGTCTGCCTTTGATCCCGATCTATGTGTTCCTGAACCCAGATCTGGAATCCAGCTTCTGTCTGTGTCCAGTCTGTGACTTTCCCAGTGCCTGCTGGTGATGTGATTATCATCGTTTTGGTTTTGTATATATTTAATTATTTTTATTTTTATTATTAATATTTCATTAAAGTAGTTTAGTTTCTTTTAAACTCATAAGTCTCTTTCTCTGTCTTCCTCCTCTCCCTGAAGGGCGGCACTCTCCTCTCTCTGAAGGCAGAGAGGTCAGAGAGCATCTGTCATTCATTTCAGCGGCCAGTCCAGCCCAAACCACCACACAACCTAACAGGTACTTGGCTGAAATATCTTCAGGACAGGATCTGTAGAGAGATGTGGGGTGCAAATACTGTAGGTTGGCATGGATGCTCAGTGCCACTCATAGGGTAAATCTTTTGATGGTAAATTCAGCTACTTTCTCATGTGAGCTACTAGAGCAGGACAAAGGGAGAACCAGGACTTCTCTGCTCTCTAATTCAGATGAGTGAGGAGTTTTGTAGGATAGAAAAATAAGATTTTGCATTTAGACACAGGAAGGGCAAACACACATAACTGACCAGAGAGGGGACAACTGCCAGAGGATTCAAGCTGAAGTAAAAGCAGTTGCTTACAGGCTGTTTGCAGGCTTTTTGTGGAACTCTGAAATTAGAGGTATCGCATTCCTAAACATTTAATATATTTTATTAAAGTATTTATTTAATATTATTTAATTATATTATTACCACAGGAATTAGCAAAAGCTAGTAACGTTTCAAAGCAGAATTATTATTTTCAATACAGAAAGAGAGCTTTAATTTACATAATGTAACATTAGCTGTGGCAATATCTCAGGAAAGTCTTTGCATCAGTTGCTTCCCTCAAGCTCAGGTTACATGATGGCTTATTTTTTACATCTGTTCTTACAATTTTCTCAAGTTGAAATGCAACTTATTTTTCCAATTCCAATTATTTTTGATTCTGGAAAACCAATACTCCACGCTGAGCTAAAATTGTTGAATTTTTTTAAATGTGGATATTCTTAACACATGCGTTTTTCTTTTTATGCACTTTTGCCTCGAGAATGTGTTCACATCACCACATATAATCTATCCAGACATCGCAGAATTTGAAGCGGCAGAAGTAGAAGTGTGCTTCTGAGGGTTAAGCTTAGCTGAAGTGTCACAAAAGAGCCGCTGACCTCCTGCTTTTCAAGGCCCCGCTTTTGGTAAGCCCGGTCACTATAAGATGCACGGTCCTGGTTTGGCAAGGAAGGAGGAAGGAAGGAGGAAGCAAGGAGACACTGAGGAAAGAAAATGAATGTTGGGAATCTAGCAAAATCATGGGTGCTAGCAGCATCACCAGGATGCAGCTGAAAGAGAATTACAAGGTGCCTCTAGTCTTTGGGGCAGCTCTCCTGGACGGCCTCCTGGAAAGCCAAGATGGTTTTACGCAGCTCAGTCCTGGCTTTCCTATTTCTTTTATGGGATTTACAGCAATGATGCAGTGCTCGTTGGTACAACGCTATTTCTACCCTGCAACCCCTCAGGTCTCGACAAAGCTACCACACTCTCCGGCTGGCTGGTGGAGGTGGTGGGATGGGTGATCCTCACTCAGGCAGGACAGTCACCTCGGGCTCTGACCCTGACTTGAACTCACTTAGTTGAGAAGATACTAAGCTAGAGAAGAATCACCACTCTTCCCTTTGTGATGGAAAGGAGATGTAGGGAAGACAGAAGAGAAAAACATCAGGTAAAGACTATAATCATGAGACCTAATGGGGAGAACAAAGCTCCTTCCAGAAAAAGGGAACAAGGGAATGGGAATATTAACCTCAGAAAGGTTGGTACCTAAAAAATGGATAAAAACTGCTGTAATATTGGAAGGTGTTAATAGTCACGTGCAAGAAACCCACAGGTGGTTTACATGACATCTTTTTCAGTTGTAATACTGAATAGAGTGGAAGGTAAGGAAAACTGTGTTTGATATTGGACTTCTCCAGTCTTACTGGTTTTAAAGTAATGATTTCTCATAGACTGAACAGGGAGCAACAGGAATGAATGTAAATTGCTACTATTGTATAGAATTACCATTAAAATTGTAATAAATGTAAAATTGCTTACCATTGGACAAACATCTGGCTATTTGTATACATCTATCCTGCTCTCATTTGCATTTTTAAAACATCTCCCCAAACTTGATGTATTTGCTTCTGAAGAAACTTAGTATATTATCTATTTTCTACCCAAATCCTGAATGTTCAAAATAGTAACACGACATAATAGTCTGTCCAAAACAAAGTTATTATTTATGAGTTTAGGATAATGTATTTGATGTTGTATTAAGTAGTAACACTTTAATTTATTTTGGGATGAAGCTATCTAAATATACCATCCCAAGTGTAAACTGTTTGATCTGCTAAATTAGATGTATTAAATGTGATGGATGTTTTTAAGTATGATTACCTTTTCTCCCAAACGCAAAGCATTTTATGACAAAGCTTAATATAGCACCGAAGAATAGGTTTTACAAGGTCCTCTCAATAAGCATGTGTGAGTGTGAGGCTCTCAGGCTTTTTCTTCTTGGGGAAATACTTTTGGAAAAAAAATCATAAACATTTCTTCACACCCACTAACATTTATCTAAGTCAGTATTCCAGTTTAAGAGAACAGGCCATGACACAGAGGAAAATTGAGAGAATGACAACTCATACAATAAAGCAGAACGATCTGAATACCTTTGTAGATGAATAAGAATAAAATTATTTTTAGAACAAGTCTTTCTGCTGCAAAAATCTAATGTCTCAGGATGGTTCATGGAAAAACTCCAGAGAAATAAAAATACTTCTTTTTTTTTAAAAAAAGATTTTGAGTTTTCATTCAGTTCCCCCTTTATATTGAAAGAAAGCTATAAGGAGTGGAGAAAGCCCCACTGGGCAATTTATTATATTGAACTGAGAAAGTAGGCACCTGAGCTAATGAAAAAAGTGAACTTAAAGTCTAGGAATACTCTTCAATTCTTTCCTTTCAAAACAGTTATGAATTTTTCCCCAAAGTTTTAATTTAAGTGACAATGCAACAGTGGTATCAGTTGTTACAAACTGATCTAGCTAACACAGTTCCTTCATGATAACTTAAGCCATTACAAACCCAGATAAACCCTCCTTTCTTCCTCACTTCACTTCCTTATTAACATTAACTAGAAAAACTTCATATAATCTGGCTACTGGAAAACTGAAAAGTTTTGTCCATGTACAGTACATGTATACTTCTAATAGTCCAGATTATAAAAATACACAGAACTTACACAGATGAAACATTCTTTTCTAAACCATTTTCAGTTCAAATTAACTGTTTTATAGTCTGTTGGACATACATACATATGTAAGTCAGTATGCTAATAAAAGAAACAACACATGTCAGAAAAAGGACACTTTGTCTCTATGTATTTATACATATAAATCTTTACTTAAAATGTTCCCTCAGCATAGTTTCTACTATTAAGCCTACTAAGTTGCTAAGCTACCAGCACATACCATTAAGGTTTGGTTCTAGTAAGTTCCCTAATTTAACGTCTGTCAGTGATACAGAACATAAAACAAGATACATATTATTGGTTAACAACAGAGCAGAAATTGTATGAAACCTAAGTTGATTCACTACATTATTTCTAGTGCTATACAAAAGCTTGCATTAAATTTTTTGTGAAAAGAGGTAAAGTCTTGTACCACTAGAAACTGTAGCTATGTAACTGATGATGCCTAAATCCTACCTTAAGATAAGGCAGAGGAAATATATAATTTAATCAAGCTGGTTCATGTAACAAAATAAACATGAGTATTTTCAAGCAATTTTTCTTAAATCACAGTTTACTTAGAAGATAACTAGGAATTTACACTGAGGAGGGCCACAAAAATGATGAGAGGGATGGAACACCTCTCCTATGAAGAAAGGCTGAGAGTTGGGGTTGTTCAGCCTGGACAAGAGAAGGCTCCGGGGAGACTTTATTGAGTTCTTTCAGTACTTAAAGGGGGCTCATTAGAAAGATGGGGACAGACTTTTTAGTAGGACCTGTTGTGATAGGACACAGAATCACAGAATCACAGAATGGTTAGGGTTGGAAGGGACCTCTGGAGATCATCTAGTCCAACCCCCAAGGACAAGGGGTAATGGTTTTGAACTAAAAGAAGGTAGATTCAGACTAGATATAAGGAAAATAAAAAGTATGATGAGGGTGGTGAAACACTGGAACAGGTTGCCCGCAAGGTGGTAGACGCCCCATTCCTGGAAACATTCAAGGTCAGGTGGGATGGGGCTCTGAGCAACCTGATCGAGTTGAAGATGTCCCTGCCCATGGCAGGGGGGTTGGACTAGATGGCCTTTAAAGGTCCCTTCCAACCCAAACTATTCTATGATTCTATAATAAACTTCCTCATAACATCCCCTTTACCTGTTTCCATACAGCAATAGAAGAATAAGTCGCAAAAAGCACATATGATGCAAGGACACCCTCACACACACCTTGATGACTCTGAATTACTTTGGAAGTTCACTTCTATTTGCTTCTGTTTCATATTTATGGTGAGTCTAGTTCAGATATTCTAATTACTTAACTCTGGATATCATCGATGTTATGAATTTCTGTATAAATGTAGAAAGCATGTTCACTGAAAACACTCTTACAAACCTCTTAATAAGAAAATTTAGTATTTCTAGGAGCGTAGAGGATTTAATCTTAAGCCATAGTTACCAACATCCCGAATATTACAGATATTACTCATATCCAGAGTACCCTGGGCCTAATGCTACTCTCTTTGAGACATGGCCTCAAAGCCAAGCCACTTTCCAAAAGCATTATGAGAAAAGAGTTCTTAAATGAAAAAACCCAAACCTCAAACCTTTCTATGTAGATCATTCTTAGTATAATGAAAAACATAATGTCTTCTTGTATTTCAAATTATTTCAATTATTATTCTTTAAAAAAATGAAAATCTGCTGGGAGAACTGATATGCAGACTCCGTAGTGCAACCCCTCCTGTTAGCCTACAGCAAATATATTGTAACTGACGAGAAAGTTTCAACATTTTATTAACAACTTAAACATTGAACAAACCCCATAACTTTAGCTGTGTAATTTTAGATCATTTAAATAAAAAGATTTTCCAAGAACAAATTTTACCAAATGAATGGATCAGAATTTCTTATCAATATGTTACTTAGACTTTTGTGTTTTTATTATTAATTTTCATGCAATTCAACTATACTCTGTTTTAATAGCTAGCAATTGAAATAGTTGGCTTTGTATACAAAAACCTACATTGAACGCAAAAAACCCAATAGTTAACCGAGACAGAAATAATAAACAAAATCCTTTGTTCCCAGGGTGGGTTAGAACTAACCACATAGATCAGACTGAAGAAAACCCCACCTTTAGGGATTACCTTACCTAATGCATCTCCAAGCCTGCAACCTTCAACAACACCTCTTTACCTAACACAGTTAATCTCATAAATGAAGTTTTGGATTGAGAATTTGTGTCCCAAACTGGATGCTACGAAGCAGCTAAACGTAGCTCAATATAAGTTCACTTCCAGAAATACTACAACAATGTCAACACTTTTTACATATACAGAGCCCAATATTACTGTCAGATGTGGTCAAATGAAAAATATAAATGACTAAATCTCAGTTATCCATGAGCAAACTATCAGGATGGTGGATTACTCAGGTTTTGCTTTTCCCAGCGTGCTCCAGCAGCGCATGGTGCAGAGATCCAGCCAAGCCCTCATCAACCTTCTTGTGCTGCTCCAGTACACTGCAGAGATCTGCAAAGGTGAATGCTGCAAACGTGTTCCGGTATCCCGACTACAGTGAAAACATGGTTAACATAAATCAGATGGAAAGGAAAAGGTTCAAAATTCCAACAATTTAGATGGCTACAAAAGATGGCAAATCTGAGCCCCAGACTTGCAGAACTGCATGCCTACATTACCCTTGCAGACAGGGGGAACTGTCTTTATTCTGAAATGCCCTCCCATGCTGGTTTTGTTGACACCACCCTTCTCTGCATTGAGGCAATTAGCAAGGCTGTGCCTCTGCCCTCGTATCCAAGCTTCCCTTGGTCATGCCACAGGTTGTGCATGAGTGTTGGGGTCTCCCACTTTCCCAGCTTGGGTAAAAAGCTGAAATCCACTTGAAACCAGAGCTGCTGGCATCTTCACCAGCCTGGGCCCCGGCCACAATCCTGTACTTTGTTTCACTGCTTTTACAGCTGTGAAAATTGGGATGTAGGGAACCCCTCGAGCAAGCTCCCAAGTGTGGTGACTCGGGGGAGAAGCCCTGGTGGCGGCCACTCTTCAGGCCACTGCTGATCTGGCCTCCTCGGGGTCTGCCTCATCTCTGCCTTCCTCCCCTCTCTCCTCTCCTGGCCAGACGATCCAGACAGTGCCTGGTGGGTCGGCCTCACCTCGAGGTGAAATGGCCAACACAGCCATGTTCAAACAGCAACCCCAAAGGGTGAAGCATGGAAGCCAAGGACATTTGGATGTCCAATAGCAAAATACGTTCACGAAGGGGTAGGTATGAAGAAGTGACAAATGAATACAGCTGTATTTTCAGTGTTTTAGGATCAATATACGACAATTTAATTTGTTGCATAATCACATACATTACTGAAATGAACTGCAGACAGGACATCTGAGCATTCAAGCGTCAAGCTGAAGTGTGGGAGGGTATCGCAGGTTAATTAACTGATTTTTAAGAATAAAATCTTGCTAGCAAATATATTATAAATGAAGTACATATGTTGAAAATATATTCATTATAAAAGAAAAATCCTACCAACGCAGGCCATCTGCTTTTGACTGATGGGTTTGGTAAACTGTCAGAATATCATGTAAACTGTTACAAATCTCATTTAATGAATATCTCAAAAACATACATAGCTCACACTACTGGCAAGCTTTTAATGAAAATATATATCGAAGAATCAAAATGTGTGAAATCTGAATTTCAATTACTCAATAAGATAAAGAACAAAGGCTGTAAAAAAACAGCAAGAGCTCCATCTATCCCTTCTGAGATGAATCAAAATCCCCCAAATGAACTAAAAGCCATGGTTATCAGCTTCTTAAGAAATATAATTCTTCCTTTGCTAATTCCTTTATTATTATACAGCATTTAAAATAATTCTGTAGAGACCAAAAGCAAACTAAAAAGAGAATACAAGTTCAGCCTCCTGTGAATATTTGCAGAAATTCTGTCCAAAAGACAGGTATTCTCCCCATACATTTAATTATCTGAAATTTTTCATATTTCCCATTAACATCTCATTAACATTCCCCAAAACATTATGATGACCTTGTAAGGCCTAGTTGAGGATCCCACTGGTGTCTAACCACACTCTCTCTGGGCTACCCCTCTACGCAAAGACAAACTCATGCACAGGTCCCTGCAGGACTGGGACCACTGAGGTGCACTTAATAGCTTCTCCCTTTGTTTTAAAAGTTTGTTCATAAGTTAAAGGCGTGTGTTTCTCTGAGGAAAAATATAGTCTTTATTTTGAAAGCATTAAACATTTACCAAGGGAACTTCTACCAATACTCAACTGACTTCAGAAATAATCCCTAATTTTCTTGAACATTTAAATTTCACTGGCATGAAAATGCTAGACTCTAGAGACTTCTCGCTGTGATGGGAGATCACATACACAAAAAGAAAAACCACTTTTTCCACCACAACTTGTCAGGTATAATGCACCACAGCCTCCAGCCCTTTTCCATGCATTTTTCTTCCCTGAAAGGTGCCATTACTTTATTCGTTACTCCCAACCTTGGCATGGCGAGGGGGTGCCAAGCTGGCATCCACAGTGCCGGACTGTGGTACAGCATCCACCCACACAGGTCGCCTTCATGGAAATGCCTACAAGTAGCTTAAAACCGTAAGAATCCAATTTCTGTAGAAAAGTAGGTGATACTAAATGAATGTCATGTAGCCTCAATGTTTTCTCTACAAATTTCAATCTTACATACTCTGGCATTAGTACTGATTGGTGTGACAGTCCCATACATACATTAATAATGACATACAGTGAATGGAGTAGGTGCAGGCAGCTGTCACATTCTATAGAATAACTCTGGAAAAATGCAAACTATTACTTATCATGTCTAGAAACTCCACAGCGCCTTTCACAGCTCCTTCCCTCCAAGCTCTCTGTGATGGCAAACAATCTTCTGAAGGAGAAGATGCTGCTGCTCCCTCTGAAGGCTGTGGTTGCATTTTGTAGACTACCAGAGCCAGTCACGGTCTCTCCTCACTCTTCTTTGCGTGTACAAATGCTTTACTAAGTTCAGCATTAGATTCTCATATAAATCTGTCTTACCCTGCCACTACACTGCTACCATAACATGAAATTCAACTTTGGTTTTATTTCCCAGGGTAGGGATAGACTCCAGAATCTCCCCTTACGTATTTTATTTATGGTATTTTTACACCCATTTTAAATTGCTTTGCTATCCCAAACTGTATTTCACATTACCCTGTTTTCAGTTTCCACAGTTCATACGTTCAGATTTTGAAACACTTCTTTCTTTCTATCAAATTGTATTAAAAAAAAAAAAAAGTTTCTTTTCAGTTACATGTATTTTTATTAAGGCGATAATAACGGCAGCAGAAACTCAGAATACTCTAGCCTTGCTAAATGAGTATTTGACAGCCTATAATTTCTCTGTCATTAAAATACATATTCTAGCACTGAGTTCATGTCGGAAGAATGTTACCCTAAGGAACAGTCTTTTCTCATAGTTTGTATTTTAAGTTTGCTTAACACACTGTGCATTTAAACAAAAACCGGTCAGTTCTGGGAAGAGAAATTCTGATACAACTGACCATTTAAAACTGTGGGAAGTACAGCTTCTCATAAAGGAATTCCAGAATACCATTCACTGCATGTATTGTCTAGGATGGGTCTGATTGTTCATGTACAAGTATCTTTTCTTTGGTATTGTTACCATAAGATAAAATAATTGTTTGCCTTAAAAAATAATAAATGGCAAATACACATTGGATTCTGGAAGGCCACACAATAAGCAATGTGTACGAACTAATTAGCAGGACTACCCTTATAACATACATACAGTAAGGATCTGAAAGAATGCTTGAAGTTGAATAAATCAGTCTTTAAGATTACTTTTTCCAGTAATATTTTTATCCGGTAACATGAATTTTTAAAACCTCTTCTTCTATTCTACAAACAGCTCGACAGACACCAGCTTCCTCTTCTGCTGTACCTTACAGAACACCTAGCTAGCAATTATCCAGTCCTAGAAATATCCACTACTGATAGCCAATTTAACTCACATTTTAGAAAACAACAGGAAAACTTCCAAAACTCCAAGGAGCACCTATAGGGCTTCAGAATATGTTGAAATTTGGAAAGGAGATGTGCAGCAGCCATTCCATCTCATGTAATTTTCAGAATGAAAAGATGCCTAGGGGCAGTAAACAGCAGAAATTATTTGTTCTTGAGCAGGTTTTTTTGTATATATGGTTTGGTCTCAGTTTTCTATCCTGTGTAAGACAATCACCATTAAACAGCATCTGAGCGCGCTCTAGAAGCGCACACTACAGAACATTACTGCCTTTCACATGCTCATTTTAGTATCCCCTGTGGCAACAGTACCCTGTCAACTCTAATAGTTTTACTACTGACAGCGATATTAATACATATATTTACGTTGCTGCATATTTAGGAAACTGTGGGAAAGATCAAAGAAACAGACCTGCAAGAGTGTTGGATTCTGCAAAGTCATTTCACCCCTGCAAGAGACCCTGGACACCACCATGGGAAAGCCACCACTCCCACAGACACCATTTCACTGATGCAGGAGTATTGCAACATGACATGGGAGCTGCTGACCGCTCCGGGGATGCGTATGACAGACACAAAGCATTTTGAGCTGGTTTCCTAAATGCTAAAAGTTTTGGAGAGGCAGAAGCGCCACAATGCCCGAGGGGTGTCTGGTGCCATCCCCAACTCCTCGGAGTGCCCCCCACCACCACGCAGGTGGTGCAGAGCACACAGACCATTCGAGCTGACATTCCTATTGCAAACTGGTGGAGGTAAAACACATTATTAACCTATATTAACGCAAACATGGTAGAAGGAATAGGGAAGGGACGGTAAAAGAATGCGAAGCTGATACTTTGATGCCGCATTTCCTTTAACTCTGGAATTTTCAAATTTATTCTGATGGGTAATAGTTTCAAAATGTCATATTAGTATGTATTAGTATAAAAATAATTATAAACATGTATTAGTTTAGAAATAATTCTAGAACCTCAGTAGCCCTTCCAAAGGGCGCAATTGCACCGGTCATTTCACAGCGAGTATCCATCAAGAAAAATGTTTTTAACCACGAGCAGTGTATTTACCACGTATTCAGAATATGTTCGGTCATTAACACGTGAACACAAAGAAATGGTTACCATCGTATTCTCAAAATAGCCAATTCCCTCCTCCCCCTATATCTGTTTTACTACAGATAGCTAGGCACTCAGCTGCTTTGCTACTGTTTGGGGTAGTTTTGTTTTAAAGTTTACAGCGGGATGATTGAGTGGTAAGAAGTGCATTACTGTACCGTCCCTACAAAGGCCGGACTAATGTGGTTGTGCTGCTTCTCTTACGGAGCTAACGTGGTCAGAGTTACCTTGGGTATCTCTGCACAGCAATGCATAGCTCTATATACATACATCAGATCTACAACCGCAAATTCATTATTCATGCTCTGTATTCAAAAGATTTTGCTAATTAACTGAGCCACCCACTAGTTCATCATTATTATTTCCTACAGCATTTGTAGATGCCTCTGTTTCCCAGAGCATTCAAGAGAGTAAAACCCAATTAATTTGTGGGGACTTGATGGCAGGACAAAGTAACTACAAGCTATGTAATACTGCTCTTTCTCCCAGATATTCTTGTTATGCTAACAAAGTCTTAGTCAGGAACAAAGATAATACACAGAGAATTGCACAGTACTCTAGTAGAAGTTCAATCACTGAAATATGAGGATTATGCAAACATCTTAATGGCATTACTTACAGAGCTACTGGGGAAGGAGAGATTATTTGGCAGAGGGAATTCAATTTGCTTTGGAGCAGCACAATACTTTAGCCGCATAGCCTTGTTTCCAGCCACAGATTAGAACTTCTTCAGATAGCAAATCCTAGAACAATAACAACAATAAATAACGCAGGTGTCTTACAAAATATTTGTAACACGAAGAGTCCAGAAAGATGCAGTGATGCCCTCATAGACTGGCAACTGATTCATATGATGCAAAAGTTACCATGGTGATTCTCAGTTCAATTTTATTAAACCAACAGATAACATATACGCCTGTTCTGTTGTCACTACAGGTCTAGAAGTCGTCAGAAGTACGAAGCTACACAGCCAGTAAAACAGAAGTGTGCACAGAAGTCTCTTTATAAAGCAGGTTCTGAAATCAGAAAATAATGCTAAATTTTACAGCATTATTTGAATGCCATGATTTAAACTTACACAATAATTTGTAAGAGTTTTGTCCAGTGGCTTTTATATAAGCAACTTCCTTTTTTGCTCAAAGACAGCAAGGTATAACTCTCCTTGCCCACCACGGTACTACCACCACTGGAGCATGCCAGGGAGATCTGGCTGGGTCTTAGCAGGGTAAGACAAAACTGGATGCTCAAACCCAGCAGGAGATGGTGGCTTACACTTTGGGTTTGAGGCTGACACACACCTGTGTCTGGTGGCACCAGAGCCCTTCAAGTCACCTCAGCAGCTCCACCCTGCCAACCCCGCTCCCTGTCCAGGGAGCCCGCACCCAGCAGGTTGCCCCATCACTCTGTTGTATATTTTCATCTGGTTTATCGACCAGCCTTTTTGGCTGTGATCTCAGTTTCCGATGCATGCAAGTTCAATGACAGCAGGTTTTGTGATCTGTTCTAACCCTATCTCGTCATTTCTCATCTGGTACCTTTTCAGCTGATAAAATTTACTACCTGTGCAAACAGTTTTCCACCCAACCTACCCACAGCAAGCTAGATGTCAGGTTAACTCTATCATATATGTCAATTTTCCCAAACATGTTTTCAATACCTAGTTTTCAGAACACAAAATTCCTGTTATTCATATTTCCAGAGGCCATCAATGCCTTCATGATGGGCCAAACCTCTGCTCCTGGAGACTGTGCCTTTAAGAGATGAGCATAACAGGAAAAAAACCTAACCAGGGAAGCAGGAATTAAAACACTTGGAACAAGGCTTAGAAAAAAAGCACATTTCCTGCCAGGATTTAAATGCTGAAAGATCCCTATCACATAAGTTGTTAAAATCAACACTACAAGTCATTTTAATTGCTTGGATGTACAAAGAAATGGAGGATCTCCAAGTTTTTGGCCCACAGAAGTCAATGGGAAGCTTTGGGGGATTGAATTATATCTAAAACTATTCAACTAGCCCAGCTGCTGTGCCATTTCATCTACAAGTCTTCTCAGTAGCAAGACTTGAGTCTTACTTGATCACGCAGCAGGGCTGTGATTCAGAGAAGGAACATACTGATTAAGGTTTTACGATATCATACTTAGAATCGCATCCAATCACAAGCCAGTTGAGGCTGGATGGCATCTCTGGAGATCATCTAGTCCAACCCACTGCCCAGAGCAGGGTCACCTAGAGAAGGTTGCTCAGGTCCATGCCCAGACAACTTTTGAGTATCTCCAAGGATGGAGACTTCACAACCTCTGTGGACAACCTGCTCCAGTGTTTGACCACCCTCACAGTTAAAAATGGCTTTTTTAATGTTCTTATGTTTGAGTGGAATTTAGTGTGCTTCAGTTTGTGCCCAGTGACTCATGTCTTTTCAAGAAAAAAGTGTGCTTCATTGGCATGGTTTGAAAGAGCAGATAAACATGTAAAAGACAGGACTCCAAAACATAATTCTGGAGTAATAAATCTTACATACAGCTTTGAATAGTATGCTACTTAGGATGCTGTGTGGAGTACTCTAAACATATTTTAATTAAAAAAAGAATGAACCCTGTCAGACAAGAAGGAAAAAGAAACCCAGAGATCTTGCTACTCCTAAATTTGGTAGATTTAGTAAC
>NW_009647052.1:1657711-1671906 GCF_000708025.1 Charadrius vociferus
AACAGAAATGAGCAAGAAGGATGTTACCACCTCCCTTCTCCTACTGACCTACAGACCACCGTGGCACTAGGTAAATCTGGTTACAATCATCACTTAAATTATTCAAATTGGAGCTATCTACAATGAAAAGACTGTCTTTTGTTGGAAGACAACTACAAATTCAGAAAGGGCATTGCCAAATTTAAAGACTAAATTAAGTCAACTAAAATTTTTTGGGTGATTAAACAGAGGCATGTTTTAAAATTACTGGCTCAAATGTCTAAGCCTTCTGATAACAAACACAATGATCCACGAATGCAGTAGTAAAGGACGTGGAGAAGAAGCTACGGAAGGTCCCTTTCATCACTACAATAACTCAAAAGGTCTACAACAAAAAGAATACAGGAAAAGGAACATCAAATAAAGGGAATAATGGTTTTACAGTTCTTCTGACATATTACAAGTATTTTTTTCCCCTAGCGCTATGCAAACTTATCAGAGTCTTTATTTTGGGGTCACAGTGGACAAGCTGAGAATTATTTTCATCTTATGTGTCAGACAGAAAGAAATTACCTAGGGAAAAGAAATACTGCTTATATGTGTGTATATATTATACTACATTCCATAAAGAAATACGTATTTACAAATATTTATAGAAATGGGACTGATAAATTTTCTCATTCTAAAGCAAAATGGACTTATTTCTTTAACAAAATTTTAATAAATTTTAATTCATTCATTAAAGAAATTAATAAAACATTACAGTACCAATTAGCTAATTATAGGTGGTGGAAATGACAGAAGATAGTAAGCTGCAATGTTAAGACAATAGGCCACACACATACATGCTCTACTTCCTAGAAGTAATATATAGCAACAGCCTTGTATTTCAACAGTTAGCAACTTGATATGACAATAAAAAGAACTAAGTAATCTGCTTGTTACAATCATACAAAATTAGTGTGGAAAGATAGCACGTGTTTTTCTAAAGAGATTGTATTTTATTATTCATTATGCTCCTGCCAAAGAATACAGAATCAAGGAAATACTTTCATGGTTCCACTTTTGGCATACTGAATCACAGCTGCCACAGAGAAAGTGTAACAGATTCATGTTCTCAATTGTTTTCCCAAAATTGATGGATAATTGAAAAAAAAAAATAAATTGATCTGTATTCTTTCTAAGCATCTAAAATGTTCTTGCCACCACGTTATACTAAAACCAAATCACAGAGAGATCATATTCAGAAATTTCTTTCCGTTACGATTACAAACACATAAAGACAACCCTTTACATGATATTTTTTGCTCTGCTGTATCTACAGGACAAACTGGGAAAGGTTACTGATTCTCAAATGAGACTATTGGCACACACACAGAATTACCATAATAGAATTATAATGAGGGTACCAGTAATTTTTCATCTAAATAAGGCTTCTTAATACTATGTTTAGCATTTCTGATTTTTGCAAAATGCAATTTTCTAAAAGGGAAACGTGAAATTTCAGCTGGAAATGAGCCAGCAATGTGCACTCATAGCCCAGAGGGCCAAACATATCCTGGGATGCACCAAAAGCATGGCCAGCAGGCCGAGAGAGATGATTCAGCCCCTCTACTTCACTTTGGTGAGACCCCACCTGGAGCACTGCATCCAGCTCTGGAGCCCCCAACATAAGAAGGACATGTTGGAGCGAGTCCAGAGGAGGGCCACGAAGATGATCAGAGGGGTGGAACACCTCTTCTATGAAGACAGGCTGACAGAGTTGAGGTTGTTCAGCCTCGAGAAGGCTCTGGGGAGCCACTAACATTCACTGGAGTGAATCCTTGAGGTCAACATCTTGCATGAATATTTAACTAATCAGAAGCATGCACTTTTATACTGTAATAAATCTAAACTATTGTTATTAAACTCCCAAATTCTTAACTAATAATTTATGAGAGACACTTGCCGAAAGAAATACCATGTCTAGCACTTTTAGAGATGTAAGTGCTGACAAAAACAACATCAAGCTGAAGAATCTAATGCTGGAAGAGATTTGAATGCCCAAGTACAAAGAGCTTCGAAGTACAATTCAGAGTATTTGTCAATGTATCTCCCTGCTGAGGCACAGCTGCAGTTCACTGGAGCTTAGAAGGACATAATCTTTCCATACCTGTGCATACTGGCAATCATAGGTAATGTATCTTTTGTCTGACCAGCATGGCCTTGCGTATGTCCTTATAGATGGAGAAATTAACTGCCTGAGTAGCATCCCCCATAGAGACAGAGAAGTAAACTGCAAGAGGTGTAGGTGAGAGGCTTCTCTGGAATACAATGAAGAAATCTAGTCAATCATTTAAAAAAAAAAAAAAACAAAAAACCAAACCAAACAAACTTAGAACCTCTTATATAAGGAAGGTAAGAGAGAACAACTGGTTTGGCATGGCAAAAACAAGCCAAAGGGAGTATGATCCATATGTATGGATACATTTGGGGCAGTGAGGGAGGAGAGACAAGAGATGAAACAACACGGTTGGCACAGAAGGAAATGCATATGAACTGGCAACAAAGAAATTCAAGCTTCAAGTTAGACGTCTGTTTCTAACCATAAAAATAGATGGATTTTGGAACATCCTTGTGCAAGGTGTCAGCTAGTTCAACCAGAAGATACCTTCATTCAGGTATTCATCACACATGGCCATTGCAAATTGCACAAGAGAACTAGATAATCTTAACTGTTACTTCAGGACATTAAAATCTCTGTAGCAAAAGAGTGTAAAAAATAGAAGTAAAATAGTCCCACAATTCATGTTTCATGCACATACTTTTTTTGTATTTACTATTTTAGGAGTCATTCCTTTCCAAAAAAGCTGTTAAGCAGAGTTTATGGAGCTGTATGGTAAAGATGAAAGATAGTGTTCACTGAAGCAAAAGAAAGAAGTTGAAAGAATGCAAAATTAGAATTACAAATAACTGTGACTTTTTTTTAATATACAGTGAATAACAAAGTCTACATAGGCACATTGGATTGATAATACTAGGAAGATAACAGGCCATTTGGCATTTGTTTTCACTAGACAATGACAGCATATTCAACTTCAATAATTATCTAATATTTCAGTTCATTCCAAACCTGCTGACAACTGTAAGAAATCAAGGTCCCTCCATAAGATCCACAGACATTTGATACAACTTTACAGCTAGAGGAATTTTCCTTACATCATTATTTTACAAAGATAAGATCAAAATTAAAACGCCAGAAAAATGTTGAGCATTTTGACATGTGAAACTGGAGGAGACCCTTTTATATTGAAAGCACCCTATATTTACAGTTGTTTTTAATTAAGATACTAAGTCAACTTTTCAGCGTGCACATGTATAAGCTTAAGAAGGGTTTAAACTGCAGTGACTAAAGCTTTGTCTGTACTGCAAAAACTGGTAAAGGGTTCTGGATAATTGCTATAATTTCATCTCAATCCATGAAAAGTCCAGAAAACTGACTTTCTGTAATTACCGCTCTCATCTTCTAAATTTTGTTTCAGCATCCCAAATAGTATCATTAGTTGGATGAGCAAGTCGTAAAGTCCTGAGTGAATTATCAATTCTTACTTACATGTGGTTAATGTATTTTTAAGCCTAAGTACCTACATTTAACTCTCATTCCCGGAACTTCCCTGGAAAGACTGCTGTGCGAAAATCATGTAGCAGTTAGAAATGAGAAACAGTCAATCATGGGCTTTGCCTGGTCTCTTCTGGCAGTAACTTTTACCACGGGGGCTCTGCTCCTGAGGATGGTTTGCCCAGGAAACAAGCCAGGAGTCTCTTCTACTGTTCTGTGTGGTACATGGCAAAGAATGGTGTGTTGCACTTTTTTAAAAGGTAGACATTTCCAATCTATCAGATGGTTTTTTAGGTGGAGAATTTTCGGTCTGTTCCAATGAGCACAAACTGCACATGAAGTTCCCTGAGAAAAGCTATATGGTCATTTGGCTGTTCTGTTGTCCATGGAAAGTACTGCTGGTGACTTCAGAGTAACCATGGAAATCCTGCAGAGCAGAGGATAGTTGAGAGTGCTCAAGTATATCCTTAAGTTAATCCTTGGTATATTTTTTAATTATGCAAAGCTGTTTTTCTTATCTGAGATACAGAAAATGAAATTCACGCCATTACAGTTACTAAAAATACTGCTTACCTGGGCTTGGGTTCCCTAGATCATGTCTTAAGCAACACCACCGATGCAGTAAACATGCTGAAGGCTGGACCCTTGCTCCCCAACCCAGGTAAGTTCTCAAAACAAAGCAGAATGTTACAGGGCCTATAAAAAACACTAAAAGCAGATTTGAAATGAAAAGACTTCTTCCTGCTCCCTTTTTTTGGCTTTAGGTGGGGGACTCAGCCTGTAGCATTTCACTGAAGTATCAGACAAAGTCATCTTTAGGTCATGCTTCTGTGGTGTATGGTGTGACTGTTTTTATTGCCTCCAGAGTGGAAAGGGTTTATAATTAAAAAAAGCTCATGGAAAGTGAAAGCAGCAGCTTGTTTGCTATCTTGCTGCCAACCTGCAGAAATCTTTCTCCTCACAGAACCGTGACGGGTGTTGACAGCCTTTGCAGAGAGCAACGAAGAGATCTCCAACATAAATGTAAGCTCCAGCATAAATGTAGTCTAAGCCATCTTAGACTTTGTGGTCTCCAGTTAGTCAAACAACTGCATTTGTTTTCTTTGGTAAAATCAGCAGTGCATTGGCTGGGAGAAGAAGAACTGGTTTGTATCTTCAGAATAAATCCGATGAACAAGCTTCTGGATCTGCCTGAAAACTCCTAACAGGCACAGCAGCAAACAGATTTACAAGGAACAGTCTTGACTGCTCAGCCCACCAAGTCACTTACAGAGGTCCACACCTCAACTTCTCCTGTATTTCTTAGAGCAAAATCACATGAAAAACAGTTTCTGAAAATCACATCAGTGTATGTAACTGCATATGGTGTAACTCTCGGTTACTGTGAAATTATTCAGTGTCTTAACTGTTAACTATAAGAAACCAAGAGCTTACATCTTTTGATATTAAATAATATGGGTGATGTGCTTTAATCTTCTTTTGCTCAAATGCAACCACATCAGCAGACATCAAGTTCTGATGATATTATTCAGTATTATTACTGAACTATTTTGAAAGCTTCCATCTGTGATAAACCCCAAAAGCATCAGCAGCTTTTTTTGGGGGACAGGGACTAAGACTGCTTCCACATTTGAATCAAGTATCAAAATAATCAATTCCTTGCATTGTACAATGTTAGATACAGAGAGGCTTTTCTCCTTCATTTACATGAACTGTACATGAATTTTGCTGAGAAATTCTGAATTCTAACAGTAAGTCCCCCAGCAGCAGCCGAGCCTCTCAACCTCAAGATCAAAATATTAAACTTCTTGCAATCTCAGTAACCATCGTTCCTCTGTAAAATTTGAAGTAATTACTTCACGCCAAATATTCCGCCTCCCTGCCTCTCACTTCCACAGCTCTATGTATTATCCCGGCAGAGGTAAAAGTATGGACACTGTTCAGTGGATCAGCGGGATGAAGAGAGTGAAGTGCCTGGCTGCAGAGCAGTGTAGATGATCTGTGTACCAGACCATTACTGGCGCAAAAAGCAATAATCCTTTCTGAATTCTGCGCGCCCTAATAATCTTGTTTTTTCTCCCTTGATATTTCACATTTATCCAACTTCCTTCTCTGCAATTTAGCTCTTTATTTAGCTCACAAAGTAGGCATTATCCTAAGTAGGTAGAGTATTCATCTTTTGGCGTCAGTGCCAGTTACCCCTGGCAACAAACCTTTGAAGGGAAACCTTATTTTCATCTGGTAACTCAAAATAGGACTAAAGGGTCAACTGCAAAGCAAATGCAAGGAGGCAGCTCTTAAGCCTGAAAAACGTCCAATAAAGGGCCTGCTTTCATTTGCAGAGTTCAAATGTCAAAGAGAGATCAGTTTTTTAAAAAATATTATGATGTCACATGACAGGGGGGAAGACCCCCTAAAAAGTGATGTGCTGGTGCTCACTTAAAAAACAAGTTCAATGGCGTTGCATTTCAAGAAGCACATTCACTTGGAAGAAGCCTCAAGGATGCACAAGATACATACTGACCTAATTTAAATTAGAAGAAACCGCACAGTCTAATTACAAAAGCTAGAAACAATGGCGCAGGTTTTAAATCTAGTGTGTTTGAGAGACATCTGTATCCATACACACATACATGGTGTATCTCACCCTTCTCCTCAGCTGAGATCTGTGTGTGCTATCCTTGCTGAGTTTAGACAGAGTAGTCCTGTGACCAAGCAATATAAACACTGAATTAAAAATGGGTCCTACGGCAAATGAAAATGGTAAAACAACTGATGTAGAAGTTATCTGAGACTGATCCTGTCGGCTTGCAGAGCAGTGGTGCTTTCTGCAGCCACAACATGTGAGTCTCCATAAAGACATGAAAGCAGAACAGACTTTGACAATCTTCTGCCAAGGCTGGGAATGAGACCTTTGCTGGGTTTGGATCATCTGAAGCAAAATCTTCCAGGATCAGGGTAAAAACCCCCTCCTCTGATGACAGTGGGTTGGATACAATTAAGTTTTGCCATCTGTGATGCACCTGGTGGCCTTGAAAATGTTGCCAAGGCAGAATGAGCCGATAGCACAGTAGTGGTAGAGACAACTCTACGTGAGAGCAGCACACAGCTTGAGAGTCATCTGACAAAAGACAGATACTGCCTAAGATGTCACCTGACCCTTAAAATCAAGTGTAGAAAAGCTGATACTTTCAGAAAGCAGTCCATCTCGTTAGAAACTAGAGGTCTACAGCAGGCCAGATGAACTGCGCCCTAATGACTATCTCTCTCCACTGGCTATTAAGGGAGTGTAGGATGCACTGCCTCCCACCCAGGCACCCACAGCCCAGCATAGTGTCTAATGCCAGGGGATACAGTGCCCACTCCAAAGCCAGAGTAAGCACTGGGTTCAGCTCAGGAAACAGAAACCCTGCTGTCTCTTCTGAAATTCTCTTGGATATTCTTTTAACTGGCTTATGAGGATCACATAAATACATTCCTGACTCTTTATATATGGGACGTGGGAATTTCAAAACAAGGCAACTCCAGAAACACCAGTTACGTTCACTCTCACCTTTGGAGACTTCAGATATACTTAATCATGGCTAACAATTGAAGTTAAACCGCCAGACCCATCATTTTGTCTCAGCTTTGTTTTTGTCAGGAGCAGTTAGGTTGAAAGGCAGGAGCTTCTTATTTATACTTATCAAAAGTACATGGAAAAATATAATTTAAAAATTGCTTTTGCTCAAGGAAATAGCTTTAGTCAGTGAGCAGCACTGCAATTACTGACCAAGCATGCATAGGTCAACATTGTTCAGCAAAAATATCAACTGCTATTTTTTATTTTAATTTGCATTTATAAAAATAGAATCAGGACATGCGGTTATTTGTTTCACAAGTGTTGGAAGAATGCACACGCAATATTTACCATTTGGGCATAACCTGCTTCTACTGAAGTTAATCAACTGACGTTGACTTCAACGGAAAAAGGATCAGTTCATGTTTGCAAGACCATCTACTGTGTATTATTGCTTCCATAAGCAAATAATGGAGGACATGTGATGCTTTTATTTTCAGTGCTTGGATTTCCTCCCTCTCAAGTGCATTAGGATAAAATTAGCAAGCTGTGTTTCTACCCACTTGTGATCAGCAATAATTACTCGCTCTTGTAGCCTAGTGCACTTTTCCCTGGTGAAACCTAATCAACGCCCACTTCTACGGATTCAGATACGGGGATTCACATTTCTTCTTTTTGTGTAGAAAAAGAACAAGGAAATATGATACAGTGGAGTTTGTATGACAACAGACTATAGGTCTTTAGGGTGGGGGAAAAAACCCGACTAAAGTGGGGATGCCTACATGATCACGAAATGAAAAGAAAACATTTACTGTTTCTCACAGCTCAAAAACTAGGGACGTAGAGTGAAACTCTGCAGTGGAATATGCATTGGGTCTACCGAGCACAACAGAAAGAATTCAGCTTCCAGCTCAGATACTTTATCAGAAATCAAGGTGGTTACTAGGGGAGGCATCAAGGAGGATCTCGGCTCCTTTGCTCTTTCTCTAAGAATCCTTTACTGGCCTGTACTGGGAGATTGGAAATTATGGTAGATAAAAGCCTAGGCTAATTCCATAAGGCTATTTCATGAAAAGAATGACCAGTGTGTTTTTTACTTAATATTATAATTTTCTATTGTCAGTTGAGAAGAATCTGCTTCTAGAATACTATCCTTCTAAGTTTTAGAAGCACATTTGTGCTTCTGATTGTCCTTCCAACTGACTTTCGGTGAATGCTTATTTATTTATTTTGTTGAATTGATAAACCACATCTATGCGATAGACAAATCACATGTATATGTGACAGACAAATGTACGTGATAAATATATTTCTGTAAATTTGATTACAAATTCCTGACAGGACCCCAAACTAACACTCATAGTGTTATATAATATATAAAACTGTATCTCATAATCCTTAAGAAAATCCTGGGATCGCCAGGACGGAGCCTCTGCTGCAGGCGTCAAAGCACTACAAAAGCACAGGCGCAAGGGCCAACACCTTCACATTACATCTCTGAGCTGGTGCAGAACTATTAAAACCTGTGTGGATGGAAATCAATTCAGCCTGTTCATGTCTAGGAAGGGAAATAGACTCATTACAGATGAACTTAGAAATGGTGCCAGAGACACACAGAAGACACAATTACATATAAAAGTTCTGGACTCTTATTAACATGAACAGGTAAGTTCAACAGTAAGGCAAACTTTTGTCCATGTGAACTGCTGGATTGAAAGTGTAGACTGTTTATTCTGATTTTATCAAGGTCTATTCAGTTCCCATTGGGCAGATGTTTTTTTTTAATGCAAATGTTTGCTGCTTTGACCTGCTTTTTTGAAAGTCTGTTTTAGACTACTGAACAGCTTCCTTCTTGTTGTTCCTTTAAACTTAAGAATATATCAGCGGTTACTCCTTAAACACTGACCTGCTAAGAAAGAAAAAGTTTATTGGAAAATAGCCTAGACTTGACTCAATGCGGTCGCCCCTTCTCATGACACTAACTCATACCCATGGGCACAAAAAAAGGGGAAATAATCTGTTCCCCCTCTCTCCAGAGGTCTCAGCCAAACTGCACAGGAGGTGAAGAAAGCACTTTTGTCATCTTGTTGGGATTTACCTTTTATCAAAGGAGTCTAATGCTCAGTAAATGAAAAAAGCTGGTAAGAGCTGAGCTTATCCAAAAGCAAAATGGATTTTGTTTGTGATGCTTTTGAAACAATTACTTTTCAGGAAAGCCAATTATAGAAGAGTTTCATTACCCCACCTAATGCTCTTATTTTTAATCTGAATGTTTTCCTTACCTGTTATAATGAAAGTGTTAAAGGTAATACAACATTTGTGGATCAATTTAAAGAACTGAGTTTAATCAATGAAAAGAGCATGATTTTGAATTAATAGGAAACCTTTATTTAAATTGATGGAAATATTTTCTTGAGGATTTTCTCTTTCATTTTGTTCCCAATGAAAGATCTATTTTCTTGATTGTTACCTACTAAAGCCTGTTGGTTTCCAATAAAACACAACTTTTTGGCACTATTTGTTGCTAACCAGGAAGCTACACAGATTATATATATTTTCACACACACAGAAACTATATAAAAATGAAAACATAATTACACAGCTTTGCATCAGAAAATTTATTCATTTGCTGACGTTTTGCGTTTTAATTTATGAAACAGTGAAACAGTATTTTCTTTAGTAATTTGTGCCCAACTGCATTCGGATGGAAACTAGAATCATAAAATGTAGAAAATTATGTTCTAAAAATAGTTTCATACATTTATCAGACTTCTGGATTCATACACACAAACACAGTCTCCTCCCCCTGCCAAGACTATTAAAACACAGTTTAGGAAAATGATCTACAAATCAAAAGGAAGTTGTATTTTCAGCTAAATGAGCCGAAACCCCTGATGATCACATCTTTAAGGAACTTAAGATTAACAGAGACTTATTTTTTAGGTATAAAATTGGAAAGAATGCAACTGAATATCAATTCCAAATTAATCTCTTTAGATATTGAACTGAGCAAGCTGAAAATACTATTTCTTTATCCACAGAACAGACTAGAGACTAATACAGAGAGGTAAGCCAGAAATTTTCACATTTGATGGTATGTCAAACATGCTGGCTCTGAAATTCATAGCACTTAAACATTTTTGAAATAAAATATAAATAGTGTATCATATTAAATGTTGATTGATATGTCACAATTTTGAAGAGGAAGAAAAAATTTATTAAAAAAAAATCTCACTTGACTAAAGTAGACAAAACCAATTGTTATATACCACAACACACATGCACATACACACGTTATATTCATGTCCTGAAAAAGATGGGTGTGTGGTGTGAATCCTATAGCTTCCCAGCTTTCCAGCAGTGTACTGGTTAGTATAGTACTTCCTTTTCAACAAGAAAGAAACCACACGACAGTTTTTTTTGTAGTCTCTGGTGCCATGAATGGAAAGCCCTAAGCCAAAAGTGGGCAAATCGGGTCACAACAGCCAAGCACCACGTGGGACAACAGCTTCTGTCCTCGCTCCAGAACCACACAAGACCTGGTCATTCTGAATTTGCCTCACTTCGCATTTCAGCATCTTCTTCTGGCCCCAGCAACAGAGCTGTTTCCTGAGAGAAGACCCCCCTGGTTTCTGACAGTCTTGTATTCCAGTTAAAACCAAATACACATTCAGGATCAACCACAGAAAGAACTGATCCCTCATGTAACCAATGTGATATCAAAAAAGTTTACGAAAATAAGCATGACAGTCAACCAGTCTATATATAAGGGAACTGTACTATTTATAGAGAAAAATCTACGAATTAGACAATAAACTGAGCTCTATTCTCCATGAAAAAGCAAGCCACTTCTTTGCTCCGAACTTTTATTTTAATGCTAAAAAAGTTCTGCGAACTGGAACTAGCTTAAGACTGTCTCTTAACACAGTTTATCTTTCTGTTAGTGGGTTACTTCCAACAATGTATTGGTATTATGTTAAGAGGCTACTGGACACGGAGGATAAGCCCCATTTGCATGGATGAGTCTGACTCCATCATCTATTCCTGAAATAGCATTTGGGCAAACTATATTCCTCTTGTACCCCATCAAGTCCAGCTTTGTGTCTGGCATTGTATTTTCTCCCATCTAAATTTCTATTTCTAAGACCATTTTAGCTTAAAAACACCTCACTTCTGCAACCCACAGACTAACATTTTTTAAATTTAAATCATCACAACTGTTAATAATACCCCACTAAATTTTTTGTCCAGAATGGGGAGTCCTCATTCCTGACACAATGTATTATGTCAGTTCAGTTGGCAACAAATTGTAGGATTGATCCTCCTTTATTCATAGAATCATGATTCTATGATTCTGTGAATAAAGGAAGAACAATCCTACAATGCTGTGAAACAATGACGATGGTTGACGCACTCAGTTTCCAACACAACGCTTCATCCTAATGTAGAACAGTATGTAAAAGGAGTTAATTTTTAACCATGCGCAAGCATGATGATTTGCATACAGCCACTCCTATCTTCAACCCAGAGCACCAGCTCCCTGTGCTGACTGAAGATCTTGGAGGTCCTCCGTCTGCCTGCTTCTCTCTACGTTACGATGCCAAGAAACTATTCGTCTTTTTTGCTCCACAGACTCCAACTATAATCTTACAAAATGTCTTTTTTCCATAAACAAAGCCAAAAATAACTTCTTAGTCATTTGATTGTGAGCAGAATAGCCTTTTATCAAAGCACTGCAACGCTGCTGACAGATATGGCAGTAATTATCACCCTTCCCAAATATGTAACCTAGAAGGACATATAGTCCTTATCAGAGCCATAAAAATCCAGCTAAGGGGAACCGTACTGCTTGCTCAACTCTTGACAAGTTTTATAGATCAGTAATAACTCTGTTCTAATACAATTATAACAATTATATTTAGATAATCGGCCCAATAAGACTTAACCAGGAATACTATACAGATATAGGACAAACCCTCTCACAACACATTACGCTAAGAAGTAAGGATTTGGGGGTTATGCTGATTTTTTAGTGCCTGTTGGAGGCAGAAGGCCACACTGAGCTGTATCAAATGGCGAATAACCCCACAGCAGCCAAACGCTGGCAGCGGTAACCCCCCCGCTCCCAGCACCTGCAGAAAGGGCAACAAATCCCCAGTCTTCTGGGTGAGACTTCAGAGCAAAACCGCTTGTAAACATCTCAAAACTATTTAACAGTGACAGTCAGACTTACCTCAAATCTCACGCTGATGATAAAATGCTGGTTACGTGAGTCTGCTGCGTACGCGCAAAGAAACTGCAGTATTTATCACAGACCTCATGTTCAGTAAGAATGATTTCAAATAAACATAGCTGTCTGCGTTGCTGGGAAATGGGAGGAAACGAAATACTATCATATTTTCTATTATTACAGGCACATATCACATAGCGCAGCAGGACCTAATTAGAGCTAGTATGACATTAGCATGACATTAATGATTATTAATGTCAATTTGTTTGGACAAAATTGGACTTCTCGCAAGGATCTGATCCATTTATTAATTCCCATTTTTCAGGATACCTTCCAGAAGCAGAACAGACAAAGTGCTTTTGTCGTTGCAAACATTAAAAAGGTATGTATATTATATTTAGCTCTGGATCAGTGCACTTCATTGAAATTCTATGTCTTAAGCAGTCAGGCCACAAAACCAGGATGGTCACTACGAAAGTGGCACAGAATAAAGGGTGCAAAAGTAGTATCCAGGCAAATACTTTATAATTGGAAATGATAAGCTGAAGCTAGGGAGGCATATTCCATCCACAGCTTCAGCTTCACTCTCTGATTTCAGTCAATGACCATTTCTTGTAGGGTCAACTGGAAAAAATCATTTTGGCTCTTGGCTAAAAGACAAGAGAAGTAACACTTTGAGTTATGTCCAGGCTGAACAACAAAAACACCCCAATAATTTCTGCTTCTGGACACGTGGAAAATAAAAATACCTGGGACAATAAAAGACTAGATTTGTAATATTAGGATTAAACTAATATTTTCTCACCTGCGCAATAGCTCTGCGACTAGACCCCTCAGGGAGGATACTGGATGTAAAGCCTGAGCTTCCCCAAAGCCAGAGTGAATGCCCTGGCAGTCAGCAGAGGCAACAGTATCATCTGGAGCAGCTCCATATTACACAAAATACTTAAAAAATTACTGATAAACAGATCAACAGATCTACCCAGGAAGCAGGACACGACAGTTTCCACGGAGGATAATCATGTATACAAAATGTAAAAGGGCACAGAAGAACTGGAGAACCTTCCCCAATGTGCTTTGTAAACTTGTAGCTTTAAGTTCACACCAAGAAAATACAAGGGTAGAAGCGTGACTAACCAGAGACCACAACCATTCATCCTTGGTGACTTTCTGAATCTAAATCCAACCAACCTGTTTGATGCAACAACTCATTGAATTCGGGACATATTTGCAATAGCTTCAGGATGATGTTTTGACTACTGGTCAATCACCCAAGTCTAGTCACAAGAAGACAAGATCTATAATGCTACAGTTAGGGAGCCTACAAAAAAACTTACTCTACTTTGAACTTTATGAAACATCACAGGTTGCGTGTTTAATAAATATATAGATACACAATGGAAGTATTAGATAAAAAACCTGAAAAAATGTAGATGCAAACCAATACATAAAAAGTATGTAGAAATTGTAATTACTGCGGAGAATTTAAAAAATAATTAAAAAATCAACACTTAACCAGTGATAATTCTATCTTTAAGCTCTTGCTTAAAATATGGGAACAAATTCTGTTTGCAGTTATACCACTTTAAGCAGAGATACTGCTTTAAAAAGCAAAACTTGAAGCATGAAGTTAGAGGTATAAAACTCACTACTTTTGGTATGTATGTATGTATGTACGACCACTTAGACATGCATCTTTAGCATGTCCTCTAACCAGGATTTTTCTTTGTCTATGTGACAGTAGTTCCTTAAAATAAGTAAAATAAAAGATTATCATCAAAACACAGCCTTTGTTACTGCAATGGCTACCATGCATTCTTCCCCCCCCC
>NW_009647052.1:1672044-1703114 GCF_000708025.1 Charadrius vociferus
CCCCCAATCCCCCCAGTTGGACAAAGAAGGGGGAAAACAGAAAGAAAAAGAAAAAAAGAATGCATTCTTGCTGCTTGCTCGCAGAGAAATGTGTACTCCAGATTGGACAGTGAACTCGGATCTGTTTTGATTTTAATACTTAATTCATTAGTAATGGAAAAACTTCACATCATAGTAAAGGAATAATCTGGTGAATTTTTCAACTTGTAGGACATTGTTTTTGATAATTTGCCAACCAGAACGGGAGATATATTACGCAGAGTGTGCCAAAATGGCGAAAGGCTTCTCACGCTGTAGGGCCACAAAACAATCGTTTTATGGGACTGAATTTACTGATTCTTATGCTTTACGGCCTTTTGCTGTCAGGCAGAAGGCTTAAGTCTGCTGTAGGTCCTGTGTCACATCTCAACAGGCTGCACAACTGGCTGGGCTGTTTCATTTGGTTCCTTCGGGCCACCACATCACCTTTTCACTGAAAGAATGTCCCGACACTTTTGTCAACCTGAAGGCCAGAGGCTCAACATACACTTATGCTATCGCCGCTTTGTTACTTTTCTATGAGTAAAAATAAAAGTATTTCTCCTAGAAGGCAGGTTAGTTTCACTATCTTTGGATATAGTACAAGTGATATATCAATGTTTACTTTTATACAAAGTTTATTTATAATTAATATGTGATGTAAAATATAAGCATTTGTCATAAAAGACAGTCTTTTTCATTTTAACTTCAAATTTCTCTTTACAATAATAAACAGAAAAAACCACAACCCCTATCCATTTTCTTTTGTATTAAAACCCCAACATTTATATGCATGTAGTTTGGGTCTAATTTGTTCGTCATAACATTCATGAAATTGAAGGAAAAAATCCAGTGCTAAAAAATACTTGATTTAACATCTAACAATACCAGGAAAATACACATTTTGTAGTTTGTCAGTCGGATACGACACTATGAGCAAGAAATAGTTCTGACACTGACAGGAAAAAAAACACCAAAATAACTTAGTTGATAAGCGCAGGAACATACCTACAGTGACATATCTCTATTTTCACTTGTAAGTTAACAAGAGCATAGTTATTTTTCCTAGTGCTTGTACAGAAATCCCTCACACCCCTTTTTTCAGTTGAGAAAAAAATGTACATGCCCAAATACAGCAAACGAACGTGAAGCCCAGACTGTTGTCATGGTTACTCTGAGACATCCTAGTATATAAAGTATCTTATAGTTAATCTTCATTTTTGTTTTAAAACTTATGATTTGTTTACAAAGTTAGAATTCTTTACTACTTGTACGCTTAGGTGCTCATACATCCATAATTTAGTGGCTACTGTTTTTCCAAGTAATTTAGTTTTAATGGCCTCTGAGCAGTGGAAAATGCGGTATCGTAAGGGTTTCCAGAGCAGTTCCAAGCAACATTCAGCAAAATGTTTTGCCGTGATAAACTGGACAACCCAGCCATAGCATACCACCTTCCAAATATGTGGTTTCCCAGATGAATTACACATTCATTTTACTCCAGTGCTTTAGCTAAAGGCTGCTTTATTTATTTATTCTGGAGACACTTCCTTATGCTATTGTAGTTAAGTACTTGCCAGCAATTTTATTTTTAGACTGTGCACTTTGGTGGTAAAAAATGAGAAATAGCAATATTTCACACTGAAAACTTGATTTGTATTGCTTAAAAATGATACATATCTTTTCTGAAAACATCTACCCTTCAAACACATTTGAGAGCTTGAGGATGTGAAATAAAAGGATGCAGCACCCAGGTCATATTTCATGTGTGCATAAGAAAGAAATACAATTTTACATGTGTAACAGGAGTTGCTAAAAGACTTTCGTAAAATTCCCAGTGGCATGCGGAATTGTTTATTTATAATAATGTTTCTGTGCTCCAGCTCAGCAACTGATGCAAAGCAATACGAATTTTTACAAACACTGTTAACCTCAAATTTTACAAGTATGCTAATGTTCTGGCAGTTCAAGTACGTTATTGAAAATGTGAGCCGACTGCAAGCGTCACATTTCTTTGGAGTGGCTTTGTTCAGCATATTCTTGGCTAATTTTAACATAGCATCTTAATTTTGGCATGCTTAAAATTAAGCATGTCTTAATTGGGGTCAAAGGTTTTAAGGAACTATTGTTGTATAAAACTAGCCATAAAGGCAGGCAGTGGTGTTATAGAGGACTTATGTTTCTGTATGCTCAGCAGCAACAAGAAGTGAGAAGAACCCCAACAGGTGCCTTTGGAGGAGGAAAGCTCCCCGAGCGTATCTCTGGGTATCAATTTAACCCAGCCAATTTCTCTGGACAATGTCTAAGTTCACTCGCACATCCACAGAGGGCCTGTTTAAATATTCCTTTAGGAAGCACCTTTCTGAAGGTCAAGGGAAGCAAAAAAAAAGAAAATAAAAGAAGGACTTATGTGAAAGGTAAGGGGAAATAGGATTCAAGTCAGCAGGCAGCTGGAAAGCAGGTAATTAGGATTAATTCTTACCCATTAACTACCCAATACCTCGCAAACACAGCGACAGTGATCCAAATTGCTCCTAAATCTGCAGCCTCATCCTCTCCTTTTGGCAAGAGTAAATGGGAAAATGAGGAAAAGGATGAAAGCAGAGACACAATAAAGCAAAAGAACAAACTTCCTTCTCCCTCAGCAATGTAAGCATGAGGACAAGTGTTGTTTGCAACACCTCATATGTTAGTTTTATGCACGCTAGCAAGCAAGGCAGCAGGGAGAAAGCTTGTTCATCACCTTGTTCAGAAGCAGATGGCTCACCTCACATCACCTACGTAACCAAGTAGACCCATCATCTTAGATAAAATTTAATATTAATAACAATCCAATTTAAGATGTGCCTTTTCCAAAACTCCATACACTTACGTGACATGAACTAGTGTATTCGCTTCAGCAATGACTAATACTGGCTCTGGATCTGTCACCAAATCAGTAGTTCCCCACAGCGCCGCAGATCTCCCTGCCCGGTGAAAGAGGCAGCAAGGCCCCTTCTGCCAGCGCCAAAGCGGTTAATCCTCAGCCTCTCATCAGGTTGGGTCAGAAGAAGCCTCCTTATTGCTATTACCCTGCCCTGGTGGCAAAAAGAAATCAATCAGCTTGAGCAGGGTCAGTTGGACTGGACGGAAACAGCCGCGCGAGCTTGGGAGCATCCCAGTTTCGCTAGGGAGAACAAAACCTCACTCAGTCTAATTCCTGTAAATAGAGAGAAAAGCCAATTTATTTTAATTAGGGCACAGTCTAATTTAGATGGGAACTAAGTATGTGCAATGTATTGTTTTTAAATTATTTGTTTAAATCACTGAATGATTGAAATGATTTTGTTATACTAATTTGTTTCATGAGGGCCAGTATCATGCGTCACACATCCCCAGGGGAGGAAAGGCAGAGGCTCAAAATCCAGTTAAATACATCAGCCTGGACCCTGCTACAGACTCAAGATTTGAAGGAAATACAACATCTCACCCTAAGAAACGTGAAGGAAAAAGCTCTCGTGCCAGAGGAAGTGCAGGAAAGGGAAAGAAATCCATCCAACCTCATAACAGCGCTGCACTATTAATTGATTAAGAAACCAAGCCAAGGTAGACATGTGCAAATGCCATTGGCATCGCCTTTACGCTAACACAATATAAAGGCCCATGGCCAGGTTCACCCCTTTTTCTTTGATTATCTCCTGATGGATCCAAAAGAAAAAATTACCTTTGATAATTCATTTTATTGAGAGAACTCCAGGTGTGAGCATCATTTCACAGCTATGTCCTAGCTGGGAAGCAAATGCCTAGAGGCAAGCTGCGCATGAACTCTAGGCTATAGAAAGGCAGGAGAACCTTCAAAAAAGGGGTGAGGGAAGAGACACCTTGCTTGTACATCCCGTTTGGCTTCTTTCCCAATGAGCCCTGATGCAGACGTCTGAGCCCTGCCAAGCACCTGCTCCTCCACCAACGTTGGCATCCAGCCCCCAAAGCAAACACCCGGGACAAGCCTGGGGCTCACTCCCAGCTCCTGTGCCCCTCATGGTTCCAGAAAGTCCTCTTCAGCTCCCGGCCGGCACATACTGGAGTCACTAACCTGGCAGAATTGACCTGCGACTTTCTAACTTGCTTTGCAAAGGCTTCCAACGTCACCAAATGGCAACAAGTATTCACAGGGTCCATCCCAAAGGCCGGACTCAGCTACAACTGCAAACCTCTGCTCTAAAGCAACTCTGACAGCTTCTTTCCTGGTTACTTGTTTTCATTTATTTCTCGTAGCTAAATGTAAACAAAAGCATCTGTGTTTCCTTCTCTTTCCTTTTTTTTTTTTTTTTCAAGTATGCTGGAGTGTTTTAATTGATGTTTTTCAAAATAATTCAGGTGAAAGGAAACGTGGCTAGAAAAAAATCTCAGCTAGAATGGCCCACATCCGATAAATATGACTGAAGGCACATCCTTGAGACATGGATGAGAAACATCAGGCAAATCTGAGATCAGGCAATGATACTAGCTCAACCTATAGTTAGGAAAGAGAAAGAGCATCCATTGCCCTTAAGTTTATGCTGCATTACAACTGAGCCATATGTACAACAACACACATAGGAATTCATCATTTCTGAATACAGAAACAGACAGTGAAGTGTTCAAGACTGTTCGCACATTATCACAATTCACAGGCATCTCCAGTCCTGAGAACATTCATGTCTCCCCCCGCTCCATATATCTTTGCTAAAATGAGAGAATTAAAATAAATAACTCCACAGGAAAGCGCATAAAATATAAAGTGACATTAAGCATCTTTCTCATAGGTTTGCCACATCATATGTATGAGAAGCCTTGTCCTCAAAAAAAACAACTTCAGCCCACTCAGCTTTTCCCAAGTTTTTCCCAGTGCATCACACAGAAAGCCTAAGCTTTCAAGCCCAAAAAAGGCACTGCAATTGCAGATGTTCTGTGCAAGCATGACATCAAAGATTTCATTTAACTATACCATTTATCTCAGTTTCAATATAACTTCACTTTTAAGAACCCCAGCCTGTTTGCTTTCACTGAACCACCAAATATTAATCTTCTTCCAAAAATTATTTCCCACAAAGTCTGAGAAATCTGCAGCAAGCCAAAAATCCAGAATATATGTGTATTCATCAATAAAGAAGACAAAGAGAAACGTGCACTTCAAGAAAACCACAGTTCCTCAAGCAAACTTGAGTAAGCTGAAAAACTCCTCAAAGCTACAGACTGCAAATGATTAAAGCTTAGTTCTGCAAAGCCAAACTCACAGGAGCATCCTTACTCCCACACCATTCTCTGCTTTGGGTAGAACTTCTTGTATGAACTGGGGACTACAAGGTTTGAGTCATTAGTGGTAAAAAAGCCCTTTCTAACAAAGATACAGATTGCACAGTGAAAAAAAAACACATGTTGTAGCTCAGTATTAATAATAAATTGAAGCAACTTAGCACAAACCTTTCATTTATGGGTTTTTTTTCTACACCAGCAAATATATCCCAACTCTGATGATTACACTGTACTTTGAATAATATTTCTGTGCCAGTTCTTAGTATTAAGTGCTATTTTTCAAACCAGGTGTGGATTGATGCTGAAATAAAACCTTCTCCATGTGATTGTAGGATATGATGCCCAAAGATTGCTTTGCAAATCAAACTGTTAAACAACATCCTGAATTCTCACTGGTCCTCCCATTATGTCTTTTAGGCTCCAGATGCAATCTATAGAAACACGAGAGTACAGATGGTTAAATCTCTCTGCAAGTTGCAGCCAGTAACATGTTGACTTCAACTCATCAATCCCAAATGAAGACGCCAGACAAGTGCCACAAATCCTTGTCTCCAGTGTCAAGTTTGTCTTTTTTTTCTTTTTTTGAAATGTCATCCTCAAAATGCTTGAAGTCTGTACATATTTCCTGGCTACCTACCTCTCGTTGCCTGCCATTTAGGGAGATGTGGCACAGCAAAACCTTGCCATGAGTCCTGTTTCCACAACTCTTGGAAGTTTCGCTTGCAAATAAAGGCAGAGCTTACTCTCCAGCTGCAGAGCTGACTGAGAACTCAAATGTCAGCATTTGGTTCTGGTTTATTTTTAAATATCAAAAAGGGAAAAGAGCAGTGGAAGAACGCAGAGTTTAATTAGGTCCTAACTCGGCATACATGCAACAAGTGGGGAAGGACGACTTTACCAAAAGCCCAAAAAACCCACAAAATCCACTCCAGCCATTCCCGCAGCTGTTTTGGGAGGTGTCCCGTGGGTGTCCCTGGAGAACAGTTCGTTTGACAAGCTCCACACGCTCACCAGATGAAAGCTGAGCCCATAAGATACAGGGGCAAGAATGGGGTTTCACGATAGGAGAGGGAAAACAGCACTGGGAGCTGGGAAGGAGGATAGAGGGAGCCATCCGTCACAGAGCCAGGCCCCGGCACCCCTCGTATTTGGGACACAAACTGCAAGTTTCCCATCTTGCTGGAAACAGGGGGGATAACTTGCTATTGACACCGTGACTGAATTACTGCTGAGACGACTCGGGGACTGCTGCTTACAGGGGAAATTAAGGTCTACTCTGAGGCTGCCATGGTGTACAGAGTGCATTCAAGCAATGAAAAAAGGCGTATTTGGAGATTGTGTATCGGGACTAGGAAATGAGCCTGATCAGAAGGAGAAGGTCTGTGTGCCTATGTCTGTTTGGTTTAAACTTCATGTATGTAAGCAAGCAGAAACTAAACAAGTCCATTTGGAGAAAGTGAACTGCAAGACAGTTCTTTTAAGACATTATCCCTAAGTATTATTTCCATAGTTGCAAATGTTACATTTTATTGCTCCTTAAGAACCAGCACTGTATTTTACGAAATGACTGCTATAAGGTTTCATAACGTGTAACACCTCCTTTTCCTAATAATTCAGAAAAAAAAATGTCATTCTGCCCTTTGTTTTAGCAGAAACATAGGTGTAGGACAACCAGCAGTACAGCAGAGGTATAAACACTGTTATAAAATGTCTATTAGCTGAAAAATGAGTATTGTATAAAACACAGGAGAAGCCTGAATGAAAATTTGCTTTAGGGTACAAAACTAGCAGGAATATTTCTGTGAGTTCAGAGATGTTTCTGTCCTTCAGAATTTTTTTCCTCAAGTTCTGAAATTCTCTGCTAAAGTAGAATACTCCTGTGACCTTCTGTGGTGAGAATCCATTCTATTTTCTCTTCTCATCAGGTCGCCAGTCTCATAAGAAGACACCTTCAGCATGGCAAGCTGGTAATATGAACTAGGAATTTACCTCCTTGCATCTTTTTCCTGACCATTCAGAAAATCTTACCATTCAAAAATAGTTAATATTTCCTAAATGCTAGCTTGTAAACCAGGGAACGTGCTTTTGTCGGGGTTTAGATATAATTAAAGAAAGTGCTCACGAAAGCTGTGCTACGACAAGTGCTACAAATCCAGCCCAAAATTACAGAAAAAGAAGCTGACGCGTATGCATGTGCACCCCCACACGCAAAGACCGAGTAAGAATTAAGTGATGAGATAAACACAAACAACAAGAGAAAATTAGACTGTCTGGATTCCTAGACCAGAGATTTATCCTGATTTTTTTTTCCATGCCGTAGAACATATCAGACAGGAAAGCTTCTAAACTAAGAAGCAAGGTAAACTACCAGAGCAGAATACAGGGACAGGCTACAGTTCCAAACTCCTCCTTATTTACAGTTGGTTTTAAACCTGTATCATTAGAACATGTAGGTAATAGTCTTTAAATTTTATTAATTCATGTTTGTAGATTATATAGTATATACAGCTTTTGAGCAGGGATCACCTCTAAAGCTATCAGTATTAGCACTAGTCCTCTCAATTTGAAAACGTCCAGCCTCAATGATGCTCAAAGCCATAATCTACTGATGTTTAAAATTATAAGGTTATGAGATTATCAATTATCAGATACCAATTATCAGATACCACTGGTACTTTTGTACTCCTCATAGATTAATACTTTGTCTTGTTACAATATGGCTCTCAGTCTTTAATGGCAAAATCTTTCCACTACAACTTGTTAAGCTACAGAAGTAGGCAATTTAATGGTACAGCTCAAATCCAAGAGGAAACAAAAGACAAAGTGATTATACTGAACATGTAACTTTTAAGCTTGACCCCGTACATGTTAAAAAGTCACAGTATCAACGAAGAAGCAAAACTCGCCACACAGCAGCACAAACTTCAAATATGCATCCATCACTCACCCCTAAAACATCTGGAAGATTATCTATAGATCCAGAAGCTCCTTCCTCCGATTTGCACCTACTTAAATTAATTTGCTCTGTTTTACACTGACCCAGAACTAAGTCAAGGGTAGAAAGTTCATTTCCCTCCAGGAAATTCTACTGGTGGCACTGATGGCATTGGCTACTGGTGGAAAGGTATCGAGAGTAACTAAAAGTGATTTAACAAGTATCTAATGTTCTTTAAAAAAAAGGTATATAATACAAGCCCAGTTTTCAAAGGAACAAGGAGATGCTCTATACTCTACAACCATTTCTTAAAAATGCAGGAAACACGTAAATATTCCACATGAACAGTTTCAAGAATCCTCATCAAAATCTGAATTAATACTTTTTTCTTTGTTTAACCTAATCTTCCACCTGCTGAAAGAATAAATATCTTAATAATTTGGCTATGATGATTTCATATGTAATGTAATGATTTCATACGATATGTAATCAAGCCCACAAGAGTATAAAGATGAGGAGAAAAAAGTATTTTTTCACCATCACATTGATGGTATAGGAAACAAGGGCAACAAAGTTTTCAATTAAAAATATCTATCTTTAGAAACATTATATTAGCCTCACTGTGCTTTATGATTGAAAGCTGTTTTCTAAAGCAAGACATCTTTCCAGCCTTACAATCTGTATTCATTATGGCAAGTATTTATGTGACAGGTAACACTAATTTTTCATTAATGTCAGTTTATAAATTCTGCTGTAATTTGAACATGTTCTTTCATAGTCTTAATCACCCCAGCATCCAAAAACCTTTTGGCATGGGGTAAATGACATGATTAACATTTATACAATTCAACCCTGCTATTTCTTCCCAGGACATGAAATGTGTGTGCGCTGTCATTTGTTTTCTTTTATTATGTATGGCCTTTGTATGGAACCAAATGATTTTCCATAATGTGAAAACCCATGATCTGTATACAACTTAGATGATGCGAATGTGCCCATTTAGTGGATGTTCCTCATAACTACATCGCAAATACTAGGAATTTCTCTTTTATTTTCTCATGGCCTTGACTCTTTTTTTTCAGTTCAGACTTGCATGGCGTGATCTGCTAGGACAATGGGGAATAAAGAGCTTGTCTCAGAGCAGAGAACCAAACTGGAGTTTAGCTGTCCTGGCACACCTAAAACACACTTGTGAATATACAGTGGCAGCTTTTGGTAGTTCGTATCTTTCCTTATCTTGGAAATACATTGAAAGCCCAGTTGTTGGATGCTACCTTGACAACTTGCTGACAAGGTACACAGAGTGGGCTAAGCAACAGACCTAAAGGCTGAAGCCAAGAGCTTCAAGGTGTAGGAAGACCAAGCTGAGCACAGGCGCACCCACCATAGCTGGGCCAACGTGGACAACAACTGCTCTCTGCATGGATGACACCCGCAGCTCTGCTTTTCCTTTTCTCAACACTCTAGCATGTCATACTTAATCAATGACAGCTTCCTTATTCTGAGAAGAAGTTTTTTCAGTAATATTGAAGGAACACAAAACACAGGAAGGTCTGTTTTTAAATCATTTGCCAATTTGTGCCATTTGGTTATTCAGAACAGTGTATCAAGTTCAAATTTAGCAGATATTAAACAAATTAGCAGGATGTACTTCAAAGCTCCTATTTTTTGAGACAGGGTTCAAGGCGGCTGAACAAACGTGCTGCCAGAGGTACAGGACTGGCAGCCACACTCGCAGTACCGCTAACATCTCCCTTACATCAACAGTCACTGCTTCCAATTATTGCCAAACACCCATTACCCTTAATGAGCTATGGAGAAGTGCTAACCCAATCATGCAGCGTAAACGAGATGAGGGGGGAGGACGATCGGTCGCTGTGGTCTTGAAAGCAGCCACCTCTGTTTTCTTGGAGATGGACCGGCTGAGTTTGCCTGACCTTTACGCCGTTCTCTAGCAACACACTCTGCACGCTTTGTCTGCTCATCATCAAGGCGGTAGTTAAGTTATGCTGCTGTCTTTCCAAGGAATATAAATGGACTGTTAATCGCGTTGCAACTCGTAGCAGGTACCCATTTTAACACAAGGCTTAAAGCCCACTTTGTGCAAGGAGGAGCCCTCTGCTCCAGTGTCCTCATGCTGGGACTCACATCACCGTTTCCTCAGCGTGGCCTCTTTCATGGTACTCGGAATAACTTGCTCCCAGTCACCAAAATGATGTTAAATATATGGACCTCTCATGGTAACTCCAGGGTAACTTCTTCCATATCACAGAATTGCAGAATGGCAAGGGTTGGAAGGGACCTTTGGAGATCATCTAGTCCAGCCCCCAGAGAAGGGGGCCAGAAGGGGGCCATATCTCCAGAGAAGGAGCCTCCACAACCTCTCTGGGCAGCCTGTTCCAGTGCTCTGCCACCCTCAGAGTAAAGAAGATTTTTCTCATGTTGAGACAGAATTTCCTGTGTCGGAGTTTGTGCCCATTGCGCCTTGTCCTGTCGCTGGGCACCACTACCTAAGTTAAATGGCCACCTCCAGTTTCTTCCCTGGTATTTAGATGCAGCAGATGCCTAGGATTCAGTGGACACCCACAAAACCCATAGAGCAGGTCTCTTCTCAGCCATGTGAAGCTTATAAAAGCCGACATCACTCGCACAGATGGCACTAAATGACATGCAACACACCCAAGCGCTGTCTACTGATGCTAAGATACCCTGAAAATAAGGTGGAAAGAAAAAGATGAGAGTCATTATGAGGAGAAAGAAGTGCCCTTGGTGAATGTAAGAAAGGAAAGAAAAAAGGGAGGCAGAAAAGCACCAACAGACAGTGAAATGGGGAGGAATGAAGGGGCTGAGACATGCCTACAGAAAAAACGCAGTGCATGTAAAAATTCAGGGTTGCAAAAAATTATGTTCTCACTGTGGTCCCTGTCGAGAAGCACAGAACTCAACATACAGCGTTCTGAACAAGAAAACAGCTACAGTGGTTTTAGTACAAGACTTACACAAAATGCTTCGAAAGAGAAAACATGCCTAGATTACACGAAAATTTACACTATGACAAAAAGTAGACCACACTCAAAACAAGTTTCAAATGTTACTGAGGTGAACTGACTTCAGTAAATAACATTATCAGGAATGCACGCACTTAGGAGAGGTAGCAGGAAGAGATCCCACCAGCGAGTGAGGAAGGTGAGGTGCATCACGCTGCACCATGAAACGCACATCAGCACTTTCTGTTGGTAAAGAAGTGAAATAAAACCAAGGTAAAGCACCCCGTCCAACATCACTCTGCCTCAGCCCAGCTGTTTGCTAGTTGCCAATGAATAATTTTATCTGAATCCAGCATGTCCAGCACACATCTGCTGTCTCAAATATTCACTGTTCTGGTACTTGATATTCAACTGCTACAATTGCAACAAGCGTCACATTTTTAATCAAGCTGACCTTCTTTTCCTTTGTTTTTTCCACATTTGGCAAGCTTGGAGTTTCGAGTCAGATCTGTAATCTCAGTTCAAACCTTTATTAAACGGTTTCAGCCATTACCTAGTAAAGATTCAGAGTCCATCTCAACTCCACGGGTTCTGTTGACTATTCTGAAATAAATTCTTTGATCAAGTTTGCCAAAAGACCAGAACAGCCAAAAGAAATAAAACCGAACATCTGTCATATATCCAGTGTGAGCCTATCTTGGTTATTGCAAAATACAGTGTGTCACGAAGCACACTTTCCCTCTGACCTCACCTAACGCTACTTTTTGTTAATATATATATATGCATTATTAACTGGCACCATGACTCTCTTTGAATGGATCTTTTTGCATTTGCCTGGGATCTATGCCCCAAAGATTCATAAATTATATCCAAGCACTATGCAACAGTCTGTCCATTTTCTTCTATTTACAATTTTTAAATCATAATCTCCATAATCGCCATTGATGAACACGCCATAAACTAGACTCTCTAAACAGTGTTTTTGGTTCTGGTACACTTTTCAGATACTAAAAACATAAGGATTCCAAGTATTTAAGCATATATAACGTAATTCAAAAATTTAGTTCAAATCACACCATTCCACAAATGACTGATTTATCCCAAGATGCTTGAGAGCAAATGGTTTCTTCTATCTATGGCATTAACTGTCATAGATGAAAATCTGGACGTGACTTCTTCCCCAGGCTCCCAAAGCAATTATCCTTCTGCAAACGAGTGAAAATGGCAAGAGTTTCACCTTAAGGAAGTTCATTTTCAGTCCCCTCGCTGGAGTTTGGGTTCGGGTCCCTCAACACTCTGGCCAGTTGAATCTCAGATAGCTCTCTGGAGACGGGAATGACTTCCTTCATCTTTTATGGTGTACAAACTATCATCTCCGGCCCTTGGCTCTTTCAAAAGTGTCTTGCTGCCATGAAGGCTTCAAGGGAACCAACAGAGGGCAATGTCCTAGGCACTACCAAACCCCTTCCTCAATAAACTGCATGTTGGGGCAACAAGCTTGCAAAAAACCCACTAGAAAGGTCCTCCACACAGCATACCTCCCAGCTCAGTAATGCACAGAAATTCATACACTAATTACACTTTGTCTTTCATTTTCAACATGCATTTCAACTAAAATAAAAATCACTTGTTTCAAATTTCTCATCACTTCCCTCTCCATAACACAACCAGAACAGAGTGTCTTTGTCCATATTGTCTATACAAGGAACCCAAACATGCAAATACAACTTATTCTAAAAACATCAGCCATACCCATAAGATCATATTTTGGCATGTTAAGATAGGAATTCTCTTCTCCATCTAGTTTTCCAGTTCCCTTAAGTTCCAGTTTTTTATTCCAAGAAGAAAATCCCCATGAGTTCTAAGAAATAATTAACGGCAGCTCCACAATTCTATGTATTTGTTTTCAGCTTAAATTGCTTTAGAAGTCCATAAACATTAAATAATCCTTGGAAATTTCTAGAGGTAGAGGCACATAAAGTGTTAACTGACAATATAAATTAATTAGCATACGTTTCCAGTATTTAAAGTATTTTAAAATAAATGGGCACAATGCTCAGTTTTTACTTTACAGGTGTAGATAGAAATGAATTGGATTCATTCACAATATATTTTTAATGACTTTTCTTTTCACATTCCATCAAGATAACCATTTTTATACATCAGCTCTTGTACTTCATGTCTTTAGGAAGAACCATTATTAGTTGCATTTTTGCTGGCACAAAAACAGCGTTTACTCTCTAACTTGTGGAAAAGTGGCTTCATTCCCATTTCTAATTTCAGAGTGGAACTGATTATGACTGGGTTATGAACCCATATCCTACAGAGAGCCAATAAAAACATAAATAGGAAAAAAGATTTTATAAAGAACTTTATAATAATATTTTTAATAGGATTCTGTTGGCATTCTGCAATTTTGCTAGAATGTTTACAACTCTACAAGTCTTAGAAACCTAAAAGGGACACAGGCTTTAACTTCTTGCACATTTACTGCTGATAAAAGATATGGTGTCAGAAACTGTTCTTGCCCTTCAAAAATAATGAGTATCTAGCAAATAATTCTTGATTAAGCAATGGATGCTCTGTCATTAATTTATTTTCCTTAGTATCCCTAAAATGCTACTAACTGGCTTGTTAAAATGCCAATATTCTTTTATAAAAATGACAAGGAAAGTATATGTAGAATAAAAAGGAATGCTTGGCATTTGTTCTTAGTTGCTTGTTTTTCTTCTTCATTTCAGATATGCAGTGAGGTTCTTTCTTTAGTGGGGAAAAGAAACCACAAAAAACAACCAAAACAAGTACAAGCATCCTCTTTCCAAGACCCTCCTTTCCATCCAAGCCTTTCAATGACCTTTCCTTGAAGAAAATGGCATTTCAGCTTTCATATAACTTCAGTTCTTAACCTCTCTGCCTAGAGCTTTTAGCTGTCCTGCCAAGTAGTGACAAATAAAACGGATTGTTTTGTGATGTAGACACACGCCCAGAAACAGGTATCATCTAATTCCTGTGACACACACGATCTTTAGCCATTGAATAAGTGACATTCAAACAAGACACCCTGAAGGGGAATGCGCCTTCGCGTGTTGCCAATTTCCACAGCGTTCAGCACATGCAGACGCGATGGCATTCAAACAGACCGGGTGGGATGGAGCAAAAGTACTGCTGCTTTTTGAACTTCAGGTATGTGAATTATGCCAACCAAATCTGATGTTTACATTACCTGCCAAGTTTAGAATTGAATTAGTTTATATACATACACAGTGTCTATGCTCACGGGCACTCAATCTCTCCATTCTTCCTAACCAGCTAGACTGTGTACCTAACATTAAGCATGTTGTTTCTATGGCATTTGGTCATTGTGGATTATTGATGTGTGCCTCTTCTTTTAGACTAGTAATTTTAATCCCATCCGTTGCTTTTATATGTATTTTTGTAAAGCTGTTGCTAGATCTGTACATCCAAACCAAGAGTTTAGTTTTGAATCTGCTGGAGCTAAAGCTGGGGAAAAAACAACCAAAACCATGTGAGAAAAAGTATTTTTCAGTTACAGTTACAAATCAGCAGTAGAAAATAAGAAAGCTTAAAATCATCATTCTCCTCAAAGCGATGAAATGAAAAACAAAGCCACTTTGGTTGGAATGTTCTTTGCCACTGATATGTGATTTTCTTTGCCACCAACATTGTGAATGACACTATAATAATCAACAACAATGTGTACAGCCTTGATGAATATTTAATGGAGAGATATGGCTACATGTTATTCTGCTGAAGCAGGATATTGCATTTTCTGCGTAGCCCAGATCAGCAAAGTCACTCTAAACCACTTGATAGTAAAACGTGCTGATTTAAAACTAAAATAATTTTCCCCAAAACCAATTTATTCAGCAGAGTTCAAACATGAACAGCTAAACTGTTATTCTACAGAACTAAGGGAAAGCGTCCATTCGAGACTAATAAATCCTCATCTTCCAAATCACTAAAAAGAAGATACTATTCAGTAACAAAAAAGGAGGATGCTTATGCTTTTGCTGTGAAAGACAAAGGGGTACAGAAGAAAAACGTGCAAGTGTTCTTTTACTGTACAAAATACTGAGTAGGTGTAGTGGTTTTTTTCTGTTTTCCACACAGTCTCAAGTATTTGTCCAATCTATTTTAACATACTTCCCACAGCAGGGTTGAAAGGAGTGAGAACATTTCTGGAAGCTTCTGAAGGTGCAAAGCCCCTTTTCCCTATGGCTCTTCCACCCACCCCACACATCTGGCCTGGTCCAAGTGGTGCCCTGTACTCTCTTTTCTTGGCAGCCCCTCTCTGTTTATTCACTCCTTGCAGCCCAGCGGGCACCCGGTTTATTTAGAGAGTTTTCTTTGGATAACACTGCTAAATGCTGGCAACCATGCAGAAAGCACTATCATTGCTTAACATCAACATCTCTCCAGGCTGGTAAAAGAAAAAGGGTGTGATTTCTTATCTTCATATTCATCAGCTTTTTTGTCCACGGGGATTAGGTAACAGGCGTAGGGGTACCTAACATTTATCTTTCCAGGGAAACTCTCATTCAACAGGAATGCTGTTCTTGTTCACAGTGGAAAGACCTTGGGTGAAACCTAGGTGACAAGCCAATCTTAATATGTTGTGATCTGCATTTTATTTAGGTTAACCTTTGAGACAGAGGACTCATCTTTTCCTTGCAAAGCACAATGCACGTTTGATGGCACAAGAAAAACGGTGTTACTATTACCACTCAATTAAGTCAGCTGTCCCTGGACAAACTAAGCATATTCTCAAAAAAAATACCACATAGTCTCAAAGTGTTACTGTATGCTTCTGGGAATACAGTCAGTTTAATCCTCTTCAGTAGCAGATGGGCTAGCAGTGGGATTGGAGCCGGATTCTTACGGAAACAAGACTTCTGCAATCAGGTGGCTTGTGTGCATGCTCATCCGCTCCAGCCTCCCCACAACCCAAATCAACTTGTCAACCCGGTAGCTGATTTTGATCAGGCTCGACAGAGGGGAGAATTCACAAAAATGTTACCTTCTTACATATTTAATGAAAACAAATGAACTGGCGGAGGAAAGAAACTACGTGCAAATCCTGTGCCAAAGAAAAGGCGCCTCGTGCGACGCAGCTCTCACTGCACCTCGGAAATGCACAGGAGAGAAACCTGCAACATGCTATGGCTGAAGAAAAAGCATCAGACTGAGCTCCGGTCATCTTAAGGCACCAAACCAGGAAATAAATCCAGAAACATAATGTCGTATTTTATTAATTCTGCAGCTTCTGGGGCTACATGTTAATTAAAATCACACTAATTCTCCACTCATCCAGCACCTTTTTCATTTTTTTAATTGCTAACCTTATATGCAAGGAATGGGACTTGGAGAAGACAGTAACCAATATTGTCTTGGAATCAGTCAATAAACATGAAGTAAGTTTGTGGCTGCCAAATACCTTTGCAAAATGTGACACAATGACTGCTTTTCAATTGCAGTAAAAGTCTCAGCAGAAATACCTGTTTGCTGATGAGTGGGGTCCCCACCATACCCATGTCCTGCCAAGTCCAGCAGAGGATTTGCCCTGAGTTGGTCTGGCACTTCCAGAAACTTCAGGGGCCTCAACAACTCCCACTGAATTTCAATACGTTCTCCACGTCTTGCATGTTACAGAAATTAACCTGTGCAGTCCACATGGTAGTCCAAAACCATAAATGGTGGTATCTCGCACTAGCTTCTAACCTCAACTTGAAAAAAATGCGCAACCTAGAGTTGTTTGCTATCATTACCCTCCAAATTCCCCTACGTATGTAGAGAGTGGGGATCATCAGGAGACATCAGAAGGAGCAAGGGAAGAGTCATGCTATAGGGTATCAGCTACCTTTATCTCTTTTCACTCTGAAACCTTGGGTAGTAGGTTATCAAGGAGCTCCAAGCAACTCCATAGTGAACATTCCCCACAGACCAAACATGGAAACTGTGGAAACGGTCCAGGTCAATCTGTTTCCAGCATGTTGCATATTTTCATTTCAATCAAGTTTTTCATTTTCAACCAAATTTTCATTTCAACCATATTTTCATTTCAATGAAACACCCCCTCGTGGCGGGGGGGTGGAACTAGATGATCTTTAATGTCCCTTCCAATTCTAACCATTCTATGATTTTATGACTTAGATGTTCATTTAAACTACAAAGTATTCAGGATCTGGACTGGACAAAAAAATTCCCACAGAAATTAAAAAAAACAAATCCAAATATTTTTCAATTCTGAATTTAATTAGGGGAAAATACTAAATGCAAAATCTTTCCTAAATTATTTAATCTAAAAAAAATACACGGGAATGTGGTAGGCTCTTCAAATCCCCAGCTACCAAACTCATGGGTGTCTCTGCTCGCTGGGCTTCACTTCAGCTTGTCTACTGTTCCAACAAGCTGCAGAGAGGTCCACTAAGGAAATACAGATGGAAGATGGCAAGCTGGAAGTGCAGGGAGCTGAGGAAGCAGGCAGACAGCCGGACAGACTGGTGGGCAGGAGTGCGAAGCAAAGTGGTATGGAGAGTCATCAGCCATCTGCCTCCCTTGCAGCTAGCACTGCGGCACGATCAACAGGTTCCTGTGGCACTTCCTCGTGGTTCTCCTCTAGAAACAGCTACCAACTGAGATAAGTAAGGTTAGGAATAACAGAAGTTGCCAAACAAACATATTAGTTTCCCAGAACTCAATGCTGACCAATGCTCGATTGGTATTTCACAACATACCATAAAAAACCCCTACAGCTTTTAGGTTCTTTCCCTGATCCAAGAAATCCGCGCTACTGTTACAGCAGCACCTGGCAGAAAAAAATAAGCGCATTTAAGGGCACATTTTCCTGTGAATATTTTTATTTTATCAAGACTGTAGCCTCAAAAAGCTCCTTCATGCTTAAAAATGTGACTACTTTAAATGAATCATAAAAGTTGGTGGTTGTTGCACTGGATTCTCAAGCTGTTATTTTATGCCTTAAGCCAAATTTAAAAGAAGCAACATCAGAGTGTAACATCAACTTGTCTTCACTTACTGGCTTGCTTCATTTGCATTCTCTCAACAAGGAGTTGTGAAATGCTAAACAACCTGAAGAATATTTCTAACTTGTAACAGCAACTTTGCTTTGAGTTATCCTCTGATTAGTCGCATAACAAAAAGGCTTCTTTATCTTAGAAGTATTTCAGGCACAGATAAAAATAATCAGGTTAAAAATACCACATCATACTACCAAACACAAAACCACTACTACAGTCATTATTTATCAGTCCAAACACTTCCTACACTCATATAAAGTCCACAAATGCTGCATTTGGTATCTGAACTGCTCACTTTGATTGGAGGTCTCTAAAAAAACACACCAAGGTAGAAAAATTATAATTAAATATATACAAAGAAATACATATGAAGGGAGTCACTCACCTTCTTTTTTTAAAATGTGTGCTAGGGGATACAATACACTTCTGAACGTTACTTAGATATATGAGGCTTCAGGTAAAAGTAAGCAAATAATATATGGCTGCTCAGAGAGGTGGTAGATGCCCCCCCATGCCTGGAAACATTCAAGGTCAGGTTGGACGGGGCTCTGAGCAACCTGATTTAGTTGAAGATGTCCTTGCTTGTTGCAGGAGGGTTGGGCTAGATGACCTGTAAAGGTCCCTTCCAACCCAAACTGTCCTACGACTCTATGATTCTATATGGAAGACTAACATCTCAGTTGGAACATCTGTACCTCCAGTGGGACAAACGGTGGAGCCCGGAACACGAGGACACTGCAGCCGACGCATTAAAGGTTTGCAAATAGTGATCGTTCCGTAGTATGGTCCTATGCTTGCAGAAATGAGGGATACGACCTGGGCCCTTCATAAGAGTAAAGCCAAAAGCGAGTCTCTCTGGTGCGTGCGCAGTGCAAGCTCGGTTACGTGGTGCAGCCAGCTCTGCCGCAGGGCGCTGCTGCATGGTCCTCGGCCCCCTTACAGCAGAAGCCCTGGAAAACACTAAGATGCAAACTGAAAGTATTACCAAGAACACAGACGTCTGAGTCTAAAAAAGGCGGGGGCAACATGCGCTTACGCATACAACCTCTGTGGTTTTAAAGCAGAGCGCCCTTGCTCACCAAGGTTCAGAAACAGCCCAGACAGACTCACCAACCTTTTCACATCATTTTGCCTTTCTGGAGGGGTGGAAGTAGGTGATTAAAGGTTAAAGCTGAGGGTCAGCTTGCCAAATTGTTTTAACAGCTTTTAATGCTTTTATTATTCAGCAGTACTTCCACCCTCTCTCTCCACCCTTTCTGTCAGCTCTCCAACCTTGTACTTTTAATAGTGAACTGTGCTTCCTAGAGCACCAACCAGAGTCAAGAAGCTCATCTCTTAAGAGTATCAGCCTCCCTCTGTGAATTCCTCATGAAAAATGCAGCAAGAAATCTCTAGTGGGAGCCTCACTGCCTTTCCACGTGTTGATGACCTGCAAAGAAAAGAGGGGAAGTGGAACAGAGAAACCAAACTAATGCACAAGCATCTAAATTTTCATCAAAGGAAATGATTGATTTTCTTTGTGCTTCACAGGAATGTTGAGGAGTCTGCAAAGCATTTTGATTTTGGGTGAAAAAGTCCTCTTAGTGAAGTGAAGCTCAATACATTTAAAAAGAAGTACCAAGTGGCTAACACTGAAGCACAGCATTTATCTAAGACATACTTTCACATTTGATTTGGAAAACAGTGAAAGCCAACTCTTCACTGCAATTTGGGACAGAATTTTTTAAACCCCATATTTTCACAAGACCAAGAACATTCTCCACCAGCTCTGACTGCCAATCACCCCTACCACACTATGGCCCACGGAGGCTCTGCAGAAAGAGTACAATAAAGGGTACAGGGTACCTATACAATATAGGGTATGCCTATACTAGTAAAGAGAAGGTGGCCAGGAGGAGGTCTTGCGCACTGCACTCCTTAACACTTCAGCTGTTCAGTCCCTGGTCGTGGTTTGGTCCTTGTCTTCAGGGACAGTTTGCTCCTATGTCCCCTCATTTCTGGGGAGAAGGATACCAGATGGATGAAGTGGCCACAAATCTGGCTCATATGCTACCTGACAGCTTGTAAAACATGTGATTGAAGTGCTATAAAAACCACCATTCCGGTGGGCTGCAACATAGTCTTCTCATTCTTTTGGACAGTATGGACCAAAAACCCCATGGACTATGTGTAAGGGCTAAAGGACTACCACCTGATGCCCAGAAGAGGCCGCTGACAAAGTACGAGACAGGACAGATGCGATCTGTCAACTCTGGTGCAAGCTAGCCCTAGGTGGTGTGGAACGGGGAAAGCCTGCGTGATTTCACCTCAAGACCACGAGCTGCTATGTTCAACATGTTTGTACACACCTAAATATATACTTATGTATAAAAGCTCTAAGTCCATTGTATGGATGCATGCAAAGGCGGGTCTGCAGTTTGTTGGAATTGATTTACTTGGTGATACTTCTGGTATGCATTCAGCATGAAGCGTAAACCACTACGTACATTAAGAAACAGTTAAACATGCTGACATTGAACTGGCCCATCTATCCAGTGTATGATTGCTAGGTCAAAAGAAAGAAACGTCACAGAAAGGAAGGGGGAGGTTAAAACACTGAAGAAATGCCAAAGTTTCAAAAGCTACACAGCAAGGGATAAACGTTCATTCACATCGATATTATGTTTAAAAATTACCGTGTATGGGTTTTAGAATGTTATCTTTATAAAAATGATTTCTTTCATTTTTAAAAATAAACCAAAAATACCACAGCAATTTCCCAAAATTTCAGGTTTAGCTCTATATTTCCACTCTTTGCGTCTCCAGTGTCACTTCTTTTTTCCTCTCTTGGTAATTCAAGATGTTGTCCATGCTATTTACTGGAATTTTAGGGAATGCATTTACCATTATTATCTACTTCACTGGTTTATAAAACATATTTTAAATACAAGAAACCGAATAATCTAGTCTTAACTATTTACTACAATTTTGCAATATGTATATTTTAAAAGTATTTTTAACCTTAAGGTAAGGTTTCACAGAAAAAAAAAATCACATGCAAAGGATTTTAAGTAGGGGAAATAAACAAGACTCGAAAGACCATATATTAAAAAAAAATAAATAAATGAAGATACTCAATAGGGAAAAAGCCTAATTGACCATAAATATAAACACATAGTGATCCAAACCTAGTATTCACATCACTATAGACTACAAGACTGACTACCCAGATTTGAAGTAACTACCACAACAGCAGACCAGCAACTTCACAGCACCAAGAAGCAAGCCAGGTTTCCCGCATGGCCGCACCTTGGTAGACATTTATTGGTGCCTCCCAGAGAAAACCACGCCAGCTCTCCACCAAGGGTCGAGCTGCTGCAGGACATCGGCTCTCAAACGAGGCAGATAAAACAACGGCAGACCTCAAAAGATAAAGCTAAAGAAAGACTAAAAGTAGATTCTGGGTTTCTTTAAAGAAAGTGCGTAACAAATGGATTTTTTTTTTTCCTATGGCTTTTAATTCTAGCTGCTTCTCTTAGAAAGCAACATTTTCAATACATGGAGGTGTGCAATTTTGTGCCATAAGTATTGATATATTTCCTGTGTTTCAAGGAAACCAATATTATATACTGCTGTATTTAATTGCTCCCAGGTGTGTCTCAATTACTACCCATAAGGATTTTACTCCATTATTTACTCACAAGCAATTAAGCACGTAATCATGTTTGATGCAGTTAACACTTATGTGTTCAATAGAATCTTAGTCTTCAAATATAAGGAAACATTTCTCAGATAATTTTCCTTTTTCTGCAAGGCAATTATAGTCAAACTGCTTCCTTCTCCCAGTGACAGATTCAAACCCAATTGTTAGAAGCCAAAAATTATCAGCAGTGAATAATTCCTGTATCCCCTGGAATACAAGCTACTGGTTTCAGTCCTGTTTTCAACCGGCACCGTGCATGCAACTACAGTACCACTAATTAGCACACTCCTTAGCAGGCTGGTCATGCAAACCAGACGGCACAAACTACAGAAACCAAACTCACTTTCAGCAGCAATGCCTCAGGACAAGGCTATAGAAAACAGAAATGTGTGGAATTTAATGACAATGCCAGTTCTATATAGCCACTCTGAGGTTAGACAGGACACCCACATTTCCAGGAACGTCTGTCTGGTATATTTCATATGTATCAAAGTATTAAAAAAAAAAAAAGGGGAAAAAAAAAAAAAAAGAAGCACAGAATCTCATCATTACCAAGAGGCTCATCAGAACAAGTGCAGTCATAATTCAAAGTTAAATGGAATTCTTTTTTTTTTTTTTTCAAACAATTTTTAAACCATCCCTTGTATTTCTGCATTTTGTGTGCCTGGAAAGTTGCACAAAATGTGTTGCTTCAGGGCTGCACCTAATTATATTGGGCATCCAGAAATAGGTGTATCTGACTCAGAATTTCTGCATGTTTTGCCAACCAATCAAACCATAAGAAATGCAAGCTATGGTTAAATTAAGCAATAAAACACCGCAAGCTACAACTTGTAACGTATCAGCATACACCACACTGCAAGGAAGAAGATCACAACAGGAAACAGTTTCAAAGTAGTAGTTGTCCCCAGTACTGCCAAGATTATCATCGCAACTGTGACTTTATGCAATTTGAGTCAGAGGACCAACTATTCTAAACTGAATCTTACAGAACAGGATTAAACATAAAAGGAGGGTAAGTGCACTAAAGCAGTGATATCTTTGATTCCCAACTGTCATCTACCACCTTTTTAAACTTTTATAAATGTTTTTTTTTTTTTTGCTTGACAATCATCCCTCTCTGTAGACAGAATCTTGCAGCCAGATTTATTTCCTTTAATGTCTCTGACAAACACAGAACTGGTACAAAATCAGACCTAACTAGCAACTCATGCTGATATTTTGTCATTAACCTTAAACTAAAAAGGTAAGCTCAAGTGCTCTATTTTCCAAGTGATCCAGGACAGGTGGGCAATTGACCAGATGACCCCCAAAACCCCATCCTCAGCCAGGTCTCTTCACTCTGAAACATCTCTACAATGGAGGGTGCAGTTCAGCTGTTTCAATTTACTCTTTCTTTTTCACAGTACTATGCGAGCAAACTATGTTAATCAACTGGACCAAATCTGGTCCCAGAGATTTCAAAAGAAAATGTATTTCATCATGAGCACACTTGGATATATGTTTTCATGCCCCAAGGGCGGTCATTAATAATTAGCAACTTACTCAAAGTTGCTAGACAAAGCACAAAACAAAATAGTAGATTAATCCTCACATATTTTCTGCTTATATTTTAGGAAAGTTAAAAATTAATCATAACAGTATGAGAATGGGGCTGAGAACTATAAAGCAATTGATAACATTGATAACAACTGCCTACATATACAATGATGACAGCAAATAGCATAGCATAGCATAGAATAGAATGACTACTTCAGTTGGAAGGGACTTACATGATCATCTAGTCCAACTACCAGAGAAGGAGAAACCATTAACGGAGAAACCAGTAAGTGATCCATGCCAATATTGAGAACTTCCCATTAATAGCTGCTGTTCCATAAAACCATTATAACTTTGCTAATCCAGTCATTTGACTAAACTTGTAAGGTCATTTTCTAAATGGGAAGTGGTAAGTCTTGAGTTTGAGTTGTAAGGAGTTCTTCTAGTTGATAGCTATGTGTCAAGCAATGTGGCAATAAATTCCAAGCAATGTGGCAGCTTAACATCAACTGCATTATATGAATACATGGGGTTTTTAGATTGATAATATGGAGAACAGTCTTCCTCTATATTCATTATGAAGCAAACTGCTATTAAACACTGCTTTGCACAAAGGCTGCAAACATAATATACAATCAGCGATCAGACTACAATATGTTTAAGAGTTATTTGAACAACTGAAGTATTTCCTATTGATTTTAGATTAGGAACATATCCAGATTTCCATGCCTGCAAGAGAACAATCATTTTCAGAAATGAATAAAACTGTATGTAGCAAAATATGTTATTTTGTACCATACCATTTTCCAAACTCTATGGTTACTTTTGCAGCAGCATTTTAATGGCTACTTTTCAAGGAAAAGTATTTTGCCACTTAGAATCTCTGTTATTCATTGCAAATGGTGAAAGCAAAGATCTAAAAACATTGTCTACAGCATAGTGTGATCCACTGCAGCTGCAGGTGATTTAGCAGGTAACACACCACAGTTCACACAGCACAAGTGAGGCTGCACAGGACAGTGATGACACAGAGCTAATAGGAGCCTGGAGTAGAATTGTTTTTTGTTTTAAATTACACAGCACTCAGAAAATTCAAGAATACGAAGATCAAGCACCCTATTACTTCACTAGTATTTTGCTTGAGTAAGAGCTTCTGGATTGAGCCTGGAATTAATGGCTAGTAAACAGCTTTAGGATTTGGCCTGCCATTTGCACCTGCTAAAGACTTCTCTATCTGAAAGTACCAGTGTTTGACTCAATAAAACATAAACCACATTCTCTGCTTTTATTAATGGGGACAGCAATGTATGTCAGCGCTTTTGTGTATATATCTATAAACATCTACATGCTCGAATGCATCAGAGAGTTTTCTGAAAGCTCAAAACAGTGTGAGCTGAATGCCAGGATGGTGCCGAAATTTCAAAGGAAATAAACCACTGTGATAAAAGCTGTGCTCTTTTCACCACTCAGCGATGTCCACAGGGTCCTCTTACAAGGGTGACCATTAGCAAGCCCTCAGGTTCCAGTTCCACGGTCCTCTGAGGGAGGACTTGAGTTAATCAGAGAGCACAGAGGTGAGAAAAGATCATTAGTCCCTCAGGAAACCAAAAGAAGAAAAAATTGACTGGCAGAGCAGCTAAAAAGCCACTCAAAGGGAAGTCTAATGTCTTTATTTTGAGTGGCTTTTTAGAAAACACCTGAAATCTGCTAAGATGAAAAAGAAGATTTTCTTCACCTTTCCATTGGAAAAAGAATCTAGAAACACTTCACTTCAGGCTCAAAAGCTTGCCACGACACTCCATACAGATAAAAAGGAACAACTTTGTTTTTCTAGTGTTTTGGTGGGTTTGGTTTTGGGCTTTTTTTTCCCCCTTGGGATAAAAGAGCTGACAGACTTATTTGGTATGTCTTTGGGGAAAACAAAGGTGTCTACATGAACAAGGGTGAGGATTCAGGAAAGCACGAGCTCTCTTTGGTTTGCTATGGCTGCATGAACAGAAGGGCCGTACATTTCTAGCTTTCCCAGAGTGTTCTCTGAGGCACTAAAAAGGCAACCACAAAAGACAACCAGAAGAATTCAGTGTGTGTGTGTGTGTGTGTGTGTGTGTGTGTGTAACAAATTCTAGGGTCTATTTTAATGAACACAATGTATTGAATGATCCAATGCAGAAGCGAAACAGCACACAGTGGACTCAGCCTGCCTAGACACGATATATATCAATTTTAAACACCTGTCATCTAGAGGTTAGCTGGTAAGGTAGAAAAACTCTTTAAGACTTTCAGTTGCAAAGATTCGAATTGCTGTTCCATCCTAGGTCACAAGCAAAAATATTCTTTTTTACCCATTTTTGAAGAATATGCGCAAAATTTATACAAGGCTTAAAGAGTTTGGTAGAATGTCCCAAAAGACACCGTGATCATATCACAGCACTACGATCAGCCCAAGAGCATTAAGTCCATCCTCATTCCCCACTACAGACTGAAAAAGTATGCAGATGCAGAAGGCTGTTTTGAGGGAAGCAGCTTAACAAAAACATACCTTAAAATGAACAAACTACTCCAATTCATGTCTACCTTTCTCAAAGTTTGCCAAGCCCCAGGATTTTGACAACAACCTGTTTCAAAGAACCCGTGAGACTGATACCAGTCTGTTCTCCCAGGGTATCCCATTGACTATTTTCCCCATGTTCTTACTAGTCTCTATCAGCCAGTTAATATCTGCTGTTTTTTTAGCTTCCAATCTCAGAAAAAGTCTTAAGAGTAGGTGTACCTTTACCACTATTAATTCACCTGCATCCTGGTACCCCTGCCCCGTGCTGGGAAGCTGTGTTGCCATTCCGCTTGCTCTTCCACCAGTCATCCCTTTCTCTAACTCAGTATCTTCAGACAAAGCCAAATCATGCAGGAAGAAAACTCATTACCCGTGTAATATACAACACTCATAAAATCATTACACAGTGACATTCCCAACTCACGTAACAGCTCAGGATCTGCCAAAAAAGTGCACTTTCAAAAGTACTTTCAAAAAGTGACTGGAAAAAATAATACACTACAGTTTTAGTTACAGGTTTACTGAAGCTGGGTTTAGTTGCAGTAACTTAGAAATGCACCTGTGTTAGTCTTCTGCTCTCAGTAGTTTATTGTTGAATGAACGCTGCTGAGGTTGTCAGACCCAGCAAAAAGGAACAGTTTCATTTGTTCTTTTTTTTTTCCACTTAATGAAACACACAAAGTTGACTTTCTGTTTTCATTACTCGGTTACAAATGTAATTTTAAAAATTAACTAGGCAGACGCTTTTTCACAGCTATTGAAAGTTAAGAGAAATAACTTTCTCCCTAGGCAGTAAGGGGAGCTAACTCTGGGCTGAGGATGAGACGCAGGGGTGAGCGTTCAGAGTGTACTGCTGAATCCAGGCAGAAGGAGGCTGCAAGAACTGAAACATTAAGAGTTTGAGCGATAGTTTGAGCTGTGGTGACAGATATCTTTGAGATATTAGGTAGACAGAAATGATATTAGGAATGATAAAGGTCCATCTCAACCATGACGCCTGGGTTACCATCCTGAATAAAAGACAGTGACACTATTGCCTGTGGTAATTCAGAAGAGGGTAGGGGAAGAATTGACACTCTTGAGTATGATGCTGCCCAATGCCATTGTGTCTCCTTTCCATATTACTCCAAGAGAAAAGGCAGATTTCTTCTGTGAAGAGTTTTCACTATTTGAAGAGCATCTAAGACACCGACAGATAGCTAGACAGGTAACTAGAACACCCAAGAACAAAACTGATACAAGCACTTGGTATTGTTTAATCATGACATTGCATCTCCTGCATTTGTTACATGAAAGAAGTTTGCAGATTAGTGAATGACAGCCTGCAGAGCTGTAGCTGTGTGTGCTATCATTTTCACGAGGTATTCTAACAATTTTCCAGTATTCTGCACTAATTATTTTTTTAACCAAACCAAAAATGATAATGATTTTTTAGGACACATAACCAGCAATTCCCAGGGCTAGACTGCAAGATACCAGTTCCAGAAAACAGTATGAACTGTATGTGTAGTGATTTGTTGCCGTCACCTGCACACCCTCTAGAGGTAGGCAAGGCAGCCATCAGTTTGAAATTAATCCACAGATCCATACTTGGAACGGCACAACCTGCCAACATCACGTACCCATTACGGTATGCCTCACATTTAAAGACAAGGCTGAAAGACAGAACTTTATCACCGAGCCATCACAACATGCTGAATACAGCAGATACCCCTCTGTGTTCATAAGACACGGCTCTGTGATACACACCAGACTGTGATAAAGGCAAACCCTGGTTCATTGCAGGATGCTACACATGTAGATATTGGGAGATGAGTGGACCTCCCTAATATACTTATCCCATTCTCCAAATCAAAATACACTTCAGATCTCCCGGTTGACTCTTCTCTAAATGACTTTGAAATCTTTACAACTGTTCATGTTTACATCCAGGATCGTTTTCAGTTTAGTGTTATTTCACAGAGATTTGCTTCTTTTACATTCAAGAGAAAGAAGAACACAATTCTGCCAGGGATTAATAACCCTGAAAAACACAATCAAAATTTCATAAAATCGTATTTCTTAAATATTGAACACTCTGCTAGTTAATTTTATCTTCCAGATACAGATCGTATCTGAAATGTCACTATCTGCGCTGTCTTAATATATTGGAGTTTTCAGTCCCTATCCATTGTATTATTTATGATCAACTCCTAAAGCTGGTGATAAAGGCAAGCCAAAAAGAATGCCATGACCTATCATTGTGGTGAGGTAATTTACAGATATGGGCAGGTGAAAAAATACCGGAGAGCAAGATCCTACAAAGGATTTTTTCAAGTAAATACTTCTCTTCTGACACTTACTGGTATGATATCCCATTTCAGTTCGGTAAGGCTACTTCAGCTCCAGCTTTCTCATTAATGAACAGCAGCAATAACAACATTTAATCTAATATTATCATATTTTTAGATGTCTTTGATATTTTATGGATACCATTAACTCAGCTATGGTTTCAAGGAGAAATTCCCTAGACAGGAATAAGACTGACTGAATTCCTTCCTGCAGAAAAGGTCCCTAAGGTTTGTATTTCTCACCAAGCTAAAGTGTATTCAGAAGTCCCAGGATTTCAGATGCACCTCCCCAGGTTTGCCTACAAGCGTAGACGTAGCCATGCTGGAGGCCAGAGATCGCGCTGCACTGTGCTGACCCGGTCGCATCCCTTCCCGTCAAACGATGCACAAGAGCAGCTAAAAAGCGACCAAAGCTCCAGCAGAGAGTGGACCCAGATGGGAATAAACCAGCTGAGTCTCAATCTCAGCAAGGAGCTTTACACAAACATTTACCAGAGGAAAAGCGATCAAAAACACCACCAGGTAGTGAATAAAATTTTCATGTTGTAGTAAAAACATTACTGATTATTTCCTCTGGTTAGCACACAGGGTCAAGACCTCAGTGGAACAAAAATTTAAAGATCAATGCCATGTTTTATTTATATATAAATCAAATAAATTGATTCAGACTGGTACTTCAGCTTTCTCTCTACAGAAAGCAGATAATAAAAGGGGAAAAATGTTAATTAAAAACATATTATTAATATAAGACAAACACATTTCTAACCTGAAAGTAATATTCAGTATCAGTCAAGTACTGTTACAGTCAAGTAGACATTCATAAATTCTCCTTCACCTCAATGATTTTGTTCCCACCTAGGTAATTTCTCCTGCCTCTGCAATTCCACAAATGCTCTCACCATAACTCTCCCTACGTAGTATCTCCAAACAGCAAAATCTCACGTGGAGTGCCCCCACACACATAACGTAGTAGCTTCAAAGATTTCAGGACAGGCCCACCTCCCTCTATAGCAGAATTTCTCAAGTATAACTTTAGAAGCTTTATCAACACCTCTGTAATTCAGATGAGGTTTTGCCATCATCCCTGATTGAAAGGTAGAGCTTTTATCAATGCTCAGTTTGGTCATTTCTACTAATTACTATGTAAATGCCTAAAACTATTGATAATACCACTAAAAAGTATGTCTACAAGAATTTTCAGGATGAAAATAAAAATTCCTTCCAAGAAGTATTTATTATTCAGGATCATCACCTGCCTCATCACTGCTTGCAATAACCTCTCAATTCCAATACCCCGGCAAACAGATTATTTGAAGAAGCTAAATCATGAGTTTAGTCAGCAGTCAGTGTGACCTTTGAGGAAGGCTACCTTCTTTCCAGAGAGTATCTCCAACCACCAAATGAAATCCGTTGTTTCTAAGCTTAGGGGGAATGAAATACATCGGGTTGAACAGAGTGCTTTATTATATAAAAAAATTATAACACCCACAGACGTTAGCAAAGCTGTTCCTCTTTTATTCTAAATTCTGCTTCATCTTCAGTCTACAGATGCAGTCGGGACATCTCAAAAAGAGAAACATCCACAGATTAAATGACTAGCAATTGAATAAAACACTTGAGAGAATGCATATTTATTGCAACTGACGATAGTTGCACAGGAAGTATACTGGAAACTCCTTGAAAAAAACAACATTTAATTAACATTTCTAGTAAAAACAAGTATGTGGGGCCAAAAGGATAAGAAAAGGAGGTCGAAAGGAGGCTGTAGGAGGTGGGGGTCGGTCTCTTTTCCCAAGTAACAAGCAACAGGACGAGAGGAAACAGCCTCTAGTTGCACCAGGGGAGGTTTAGGTTGGATATTAGGAAAAATTTCTTCACCGAAAGGGTTGTCAAACATTGGAACAGGCTGCCCAGGGAACTGGCTGACTTGCCATCCCTGGAGGTATTTAAAAGATGTGTATACGTGGTGCTGAGGGACATAGTTTAGTGGTGGGTTTGGTAGTGTTAGGTTAACTGTTGGACTCAATGATCTTAAAGGTCTTTTCCAACCTAAATGATTCTGTGATTCTATGATTCTACCTCCCAACTGCACTTCAGAAGGGTCCGAGGGACAGGTCTAAGTAAAACCCTCCAACTGCCAGCACAGGCTCTTCTTTCCTCCCCATTGCACAGATAACCTGCAAGTAGCTCACTCACACGCTGTTTTACATTTCCTACCACCTACACGCATCCTTTTGCAGAGAGCAGCAAAGAGCAAGACTGTGGCAATAGTTCATCCGATGCGTGTGTAAAAAACTGACTCTACAGGAAAGTATCGACTGCACAGAGACGAGAGCAGAAACAGAGACTTCTTTCCTCCTAATGACTTTCGAGAGTATTTCTAACCTCAGTCAGCATAACTTTCATGGATGTAAAAGCGTTTTTCAAGCTGGTGAGTTCACTGCGTGATTTTCTGGCAACACAGCAATGCCTCCTCTCCAGCGCTGGGCCACCTGAAGGGAAGAGAACATCACCTGCTCACCAGCCCCAACTGCAGTGCGGATGCCGCTCCAGCCTCCCCATGCCAGCTTCAAATTAGCCATCAGCTGTCATTCTCCGACGATGTGGCAGTTTTGCCATTGAAAAGATGCGGTTACAGATACAGATTTGTCTCCTGGGGAGACCGAACTACATTTCCAAACTCACTGCCAAGGATCAGTGCC
>NW_009647052.1:1703127-1711300 GCF_000708025.1 Charadrius vociferus
TCTTAATTTTCCCACAAAAGGCCCTCTAAAACATGTCAGGATCCTTACGCTTATTTAGCAAGGCCCCAGCAGTAACTTTTAAGTGCACTCCTGCCACGAGCGCTCGAAAGAAGATTTGTGCATTTGCTTCTAATGGGTAATTCTCAGCTACCATGGTTATGGATGAGCTTAGGCCGTACAAAGCAATTAAATTTAATGCCCTAGGAGAAGTTAGATGCTATTTCTGACTGAATGACCTCAAAAGGGTGTGTGCAAATGCTGTAATCTATGACACTAGTGAACTAGGGAGGCATCTGCATGTGTTCAGTAGCATTTTTTTCCTCTCAAAGCAGAAAGTTTCTACTCTCTTGCTTTGGTCATATTTGACTCCTGGCACCAATGTGCTGCTACCATATGATATAAAATAACTAAAACTCTGCCGAAATCTTGAAAGATGTACTATGTTTGCTTTGTTGAACTAGGGAGTCTCAAAGCAAGAAGGGAGCCAAGACAAACAGGAATATATTGCTTAAATCAAGAAGTGGGCAGGTACAGAACTTCCTTTCTTCATTATTTCTAATCAGGTTAAGAGCATGATTCATTTGTTAAACTTCATTCTGTACAAGTGGGGAGAAAAAAGTGAATTACGCAGTGAACGCACAATAGAATAATGAAAGGAAGCTGCAGGTACTCCGTGCCTTTGACAACCATCCACTCTTCAAGAAACTGCTTACATACATATTTATGTCCATCTCTGTTAAGGAAAATACACACATTTACGTTTGAAGGTTTTCTTGGGTGAAGGCCAAACAGAGAAATTCAGGTATGTCTAGCCGGAGGAGTGTATCCACCTCCGAATCACCGGACCGGACTGTATACATTAAGAAGTAATCACACAGTCTTTCAAGTAGAAGACACTGCCTGACACTACACTTCAGTGCCCAAAATGATGAACGGTTTGCTGAGCTTCCTGTAACGCAATTACACTGCAACTCAGACAGCTATCACAGGATAAATCTAATGCTCAAGAGAAAATTGAAAATATTTCTTGATTAAGTGCAGCTGACCTGTAAAACAGCCTTTGAACTTTTAATTAATATCTTTAAAGGAAGTTTACTTTGCACACGAGCACAGCAACTGCTTAAACTTATTTTGCAACTGATAAACTGTACAGCTGATGAATTTTCTACCTTAACTGACCTGTGGTGGCAATCCCTTGGGTAATCTACATCTGCTCTCTTACAGGAAATCTGTAAACCGAACTTTAAAAAAAAATCACTCAGAGAAAACAAGAAAGGAGAAAAAACCCACACAAGTTTCCCCAAACTCAGTATAGTTTATATAGCACCTATTTACAAGTGAATCTGAATACACCAGCATTAATTAAAAAAGCCAAGAATGCATGCTTTCTTGTGTTAATGATTTGCAAAGGGAAAAAGCAACATTTATTGTAAGAATAAACACCTGCCTCCTTAGGAACAACGTAGCAAATTATGTCTATTATGTGTACATGTTAAAGATTTTTCATTAGATAGTATTATTTACACTTTCTACTCCATCTTTCTACCTGTGTGCAGAAGACTCACTTTTGCTTCAATTAAAATCAGTGGCAAATTCCATTAATTTTCATCAGACATTTATGGTCATGGAAATATGAACCATATAAAAATGTTAAACACTTGGCAATTAAGTTTTACTTTTGAATTGTTAAGAAACAACTGCCTTACAGCAGTGAGTTTTATTAGCAATGTCAGGAGTTTACATTGTATAGGAATAAAAGTTTTTCCTTCTATAAATTTTCTCAATAAAAAAATTAATGAAGTTACAAACCATGTGCTTTTCCCTTCCACTGAAACTATTATGAAAAATCCCACTGCATTTTTATGAGCATTGGTAGATATATTAATTATGTTTATTCTCAGGAATAGGGAAATCACTATTAATGACTGAATGATCATTGGTATTCTGTGTGGTTGATGCTAGAAATTATTTGTAATTATTGCAAAAATATTATTTCAATTGTACTTTCATCCAATTCAGAAAACTTAATTAAGATACAGAGAACAACAGTAAAACAGGCTGAATAGCTATTAAAAATATAGTCAGATTTGGAGCATGGAAAGAGCATCAAGTCTGTGTAGATATCATGACTTTTATTTTTGCATTAAAAAGTCAAACACCCCAGAAACTTAAAAAGTATTGGGGGAAAAAATGCCTCTCACTCATTAAGCTATGGTCTAGAGCCCACTCTGAAAATCTGTCGACAAACACTCTCACAGGCAATTTAAATCTTTCTAAAATCTTTCTTGCATCCCCTAAAACAACTACTACTTTGAGACAGCGCTTATTTAATGCCACATTATGTATTCATAGATCATCCGACTCCTGGACAAAATCTATAATTTTGGGCAACTTCTTTCACCTTATGGGACGACAGAAGGTTCACCAAGAGTCCTCACATCATACAAGACACACAATAAGGAGGACAAGAAATGTCATGCCAAAGACTGGCATACGAAGAAAGACAGATCTAAGATAAGGACTCTCACCCCCAAATATAATGCTAATCAAATAATTTTTGCATGAGGGGAAAAAATTACAGCAAAAAGATAGTTATAAAGAAAGCTCTTAACTCACTTCTTGCTTTAGGATAGAGACAAGATGGAGATGACCTTGCTCCCAAAGGTTTTATATTTATTTAAAAATTTGAAAGCCAAAGACTAACCTATCCACCCACGCATCTACTATCCCCCTTCCTGTACGCAATTCCTAATCCCATTTGAGAGATAAACCTTATGACAAATAGAAGGAAGCCCACGTGCATAAACTTTCCCCAATCCCGGTCTTGGCGACTCTTTCTCAAAGAAAGCCTTTTCTTCTCTTCTTTCTAGAGGGCTGAGGATCAGTTTTGATTTTTTATGGCAAATTAGGTGTTTCCCCTGGATCACTGTGCTTGGGTCAGAAAGTAAGGCCAGAACAAATGAGAAAACACAACAGACCAAGCCTCAAAAACTAAAATGTGAAACAGTATTTTACTAAGGTAAGCATACACCACACGATAAACATTCCTGATATTTATCTATTGAAAATCCTGAGGTGAGCAATAGCTCTCCCAAAAAAAACAAGTGAGGAAGAAAAGTTAGATGTTATTTATTGCCCGTGGCAGGGTTCCGGGAGCGGACTGCTGTCCAACACCAGCAAAGAGGAGTAATGAAGCACTGTTGACCATTTTGTCTTCTCCGCCAAACACAGAGAAAGTGCAAGTGGTTTTAAAAACTGCTGTATCTCCACCTCTCTGGTCAGTGCATAGTGACTGAGATAGCACAAGAAAATACAGGACATGAACACAAAAACTTATGAAGTCCAATTAAGAGAAAAGCAGAGGTCTGCATCTGGTGCTGAATAATCCCATGCATCCATACAGGCTGGGAACCCACTGTTTGGGCAGCAGCCCCACCAAAAAAGGCCTCAGCATTCCTGTGGACACAGCAGGGTGGGTACAAGCCAACAGCATACCCTCATCAGAAATAAGACAAGCAGCACACAACTACATTAGAGGAGCGGGACCAAAAGGCTGAAGAAAGTTATTTTTCTCCTCTACTCAACATGACCTCGCACTATGGCACCCAGTTGTGCCTCTCCGCAGCTGAACAGGGATGTGCAGAAGCTGGAAGAGATGCAGGAGAGCAACCAAGACAGTCAGGGGCCTCGGGCCCGTGTCTCACGTAGAGTTGAGGGAGTTGAGCTTGTTCAGTCTGGCAAGAGGGTGATCTAACAGGTGACCTAATAGCAACCTACAGCTCCTTGAAGGGAAATTACAAGGATAAAGACACCATATTCTTCTCGCTAGTGCCAGATGATACATAAAGGGGCAACGACCATAAACTGCGACTTGGGAGGTTCAGGTTGGCTCTCCCATCCTCCCCTCCCTATGCCAAAAACCCCTCTTTTTTCAACAGGTAGATGGTGCAGACCTTCAGGTTACCCAGCAAGGCAGTGGGACCTCCATCCAGTGACGTTTAAGACCTGTCTAGACAAAGCCCAGCTGACACGACTGGGAAGAACGTGTCTTCCAGTTGGACTGGGTGACTCCCAAAGGTCCCTTCCACGCAACAGTTAAGTGAGAATATACACAGCTGTAGAATCACAGACTGCCTCTGATGTGGCAAACCGCTGCAGATTTGTACTGAAGTGTGTCTAAATATCCACCATCATTCATTGTCACAGCCTGAAAGAAAATGCCTTCTAAAGTTTAGGTGTTACAGTTAAAGAGTTTTAAATTTTTACCTCCTTAGTGCCTAGTAAGATTTGCTTTGTCACATCATTGATCTTCTTAACCCTGTTAGTTGTTATTTGTAAATACCATGCTGTTATTTGTTTTTTTAAAACATATAGAAATATATTGTTATCTTAACAACATCAGACCCTGACTCTGAAATGGTGCTTGAAAAGATGAAAGCCATAGATCTACCCACAGAATACCTGGAAGTAGTTCCTCAGATGTCTTGAGATGGATAAAATGAAGTGATAAAATCATTTCTCCTAACTTCTGATAACAGGAGAAAAAGCAAGTATTTAGGCTGTTGCACATTATTTTTTTTCAATCAGAATGTGGAACATCCCTAATTATACACATGGCACACTATGATGCAGTGCTGTTAGCTCACACGCAAAGACACTGCCGTTCAATAGCCATCTGATCATTAGTAAGCTGTGTCCTTTCCGGCAGATCTGGAAAACTAAAATAGCTAGTTAAATCTTTGATGGCATCATTAGATTGTTTTGGTTTGGTTTTGGTTTTTTTTTTTCAGAAATAATTTTTCAGCCTTTTTCCATCAATAACTCAAAGGACAAGCAGAACATCACCCAGGCTATTAAATTCATCTAACACTGTATCTTCTCTCCAGCAGTGGCCATCAGAGGATGCCCGTGGAAACCTATCAATACGGGTCATGCAAAGTGATACCGCCCTTGCGCACACCTCCAGCCCCACGACGTGTGATTCAGAAGCTTCCAGAGCAAAAGGTGGTGGCTTTGCAAAGAGGAGGACATCCCCACAACAAACCTTAAAAGATTTTTGCATGAAATACATTACAAAGAAGTCAGTAAGAAAGAGAAACTTTATTCTTCCTGAAATAAACCCAACATGTTAAATTAGGAAACTTATGCAACTAATTATGTTCTACCAGTACAAACAGTATCAAAGAGTAGCATTTTTTCTGTACTTCTCAAGCCATCTCTTTTTCAGAATGTCAATTAAGAACAAAAATAATACAAAATTCTTATGACAACTGAAGATGAAACCCAGAGTTAAATTTGCAACAAATCTGGAATTCCCCTTTGATCATTTTAAGGCAATGTCTATACATTTTCACCAAGCCAAACAACCCAAAATAATCTAAATGAACAACAACAGCAACAACAGAAAGAAATCCTATGACATCCCAAGACAATGTTTTTGAAATGTTTCAATATCGCAGCATTTTAATGTAGGTGCTCATGTGTTAAATATGCACAGGCTCCATGTGTAGGTGATGTGGTGTGGCATAAATATTTTACTAGCAGGAGTTTAAGTTACTGAGTCATTACTCACAAATGGTATGAATGTTCTTTTCTGATTTATAAGTGCTCATATTTTTGGTGTTCCTGAATGATTAAGAACAGAAAACTGTGGTATCTGAAAAACGGCTATTCAAAAACTTGCTGTAATGATCTTAGATTTTTAACTAGGGCTTCCATGTAAAGAACTACTGAGGTACACAAAAAGGAGTGAAGAAACATGTAATTTATAGCTCTGCTCCCCAGCACAACCATACTGAAGTCAAAGGCCTTTGCTCAAGAGTAAATACTTCCTCTAGTAGCAGAAGTTTGCAGAACAGCTGTCTTTTCCAGCATTTTGCAAGTTTATATTTACAAATAAACTAACCAATTGACTTCTGAATGTAGGTCACAACACGTGTTCCTCAGGCGCCTGGCCTATTTTACTGTCTTATTTGAAAGGGCAAAAGGAAAAAAAGAAGAGTGAACCGCACATAAAAAGTGCTTTTCCCCATGGAAATGAGAAACTAAAATATCTGCACGGATGGTTTCTTATTTGTAACTGGTGCTTAATTCCCCACTTCTTATTTCAAAAACAAACAGGCAAATCTAAATAAACTTCTACATCCAAGGCTTGTTAATTGAAACTCTGAAACCACCCTCGCATTATTTCAACCTGCATATCAGAGGGAGCTTCATTTCAGGAGACCAATGATCTACGCAGAAGGTCTCACACCAGATAGCCCATTCCTGTAACAGAAATAGTACAGAGCTATAAGGGGCTCTCCTGCAGTCAAGAATAGCTTAGCAGAGGTAGGAGCAGACATCTCATCCACGTACTTAGTAACATCTTTGCAACTCTAAGCTACTTGTCTCCTCGAAGACTTCTTTTCAAATAGTTTTGCATTTTGATTTCCTTTTTTTTTTTTTTTAAATCCCGTAAGAAAGTATGTTTTCCAAGATGCAATTGTATTTGATCAGGTGGTGGCTGATCTGAATATCTGGCAGTCATTAAATCAGAATTCCATAAATACATTGAAATAATTTACAGACTGGCAATGAGGATGGCTGTCAAATTGAAATCCAATGGAACTTCAGATGCACCTTAAACACTGTAACCGTGACAGATCCTTAAAGGTAATATTATTACTAGGTGCCTTTATATTACAGCAATGTTCAAGCTCTTTCACACAGATCTGCTCAGATAAAAGATATAATGTTGGCATTTACAGCTGCCAAAATTGCCATTTGCAATTAAAAATTAAAACTGGCACTCTTTCTATGCAGGCAATTATCTAAACGCAGCTGGCAATCCTCCTTGTTTACAGTGCTGCTGTGTCATGACTTCACTCTGTTTGGAAATTTACTTTTTTTTTTTTTTTGAGGTTTAAACCTGTCAACTTTATTTCCAACTTGAACTTTCCTTGTTTTAATGATTTTAATCATGATCCCAAAGAGAAAGGTACAACACTACAATTTCCGTACGGCAACTTCAGGTACTGCAGTAAGACAATTCCTAGTGAATACTTTGGTGATTCCCACAACGTTAATTAACATCCATTTATGCCACAGGATAACACCTGTAGAAACCAAAACCAAATAAATGCCCTCCAAGAAGAAAGTTCCATCTGTAAGAGTTGACTTTCACAGTAAAACAGAGAATGGGTAGATCTTCTATGTGGACAAAAATCCTTCTACTGAATAAAATATTACATTAAGTCTGTTTCTACTGCTTGTTATCTATAGCAATTCTGATCTACTAAATAAATCTATCCACCAAGTATCTTAATAATCAGACTGCCGTGTTTTTGGCAAAGTATTTTTTCACTTATAAAACCTTTTATTAAAGTAGGATTTGGGGATTCCCCTGCTGCTGGGAGAGGAGCACTCTTTGATGCTACCAAACAGCTTTTAGGGAACAGCTGCTTTTTTTACGGAAGCTGCTGTAACCACTAGCTTGATTCTGGCAACAATCATGCAAATATAGTTACCTACAACATCTCAATTACATCTCCTGTTTTCTTTAAGATATATTTTCTGGAGTCAAACACAGAAATATCTTGCATTATATCCTGGATACAGTAATGCCTATCATCCTTCCTCTGTAATTTATTGCAACGTTTCCATCTAGGACTACGATCCATCACGACGATTCCTTGCCACGCTGTGCTGCCCGTCTCGCTCAGCCATCCAAAAGGCTTTTGAGTCAGGCCTTTCCCCCGAATATTACCAAAACCCGTAAAAAAACCGAACCAAATAGGGCTTTGTTAATGAACTAAGGCACACCACTGTCTCTGGGGGATACTTTTAAGGAGTTACAGCCCTCAGGTCCCCCCTCACAGGGCTCTCTCCCAGGTCAGCCTCCCTACGCAAAGCAGCCCAAGTTTCGCAGCGCGGTGACAGCACCGCTCTCCCCGGTGCCGTGCGACCGGACGCATGCTTCAGTCACCGGCTCTTTCAGAATGAGGGCGACAGGAGGACCCACTAGCTACAAGAAAAAGGGACAGAAACGACGGACAGGGGAGAAGCGGGATGGCAGCGCCGAGGCTGCTCGCTGCGCCCTTTCCTCGGGGGGAAAGGGGAGGGGAGGGGAGATGGTGGGGTGGCCCCGGTGCTTCCAGCGGGCGCACCCGGGTCGCAGCATCCCGCGGCGCCC
>NW_009647052.1:1713615-1725359 GCF_000708025.1 Charadrius vociferus
TGTCCCCCCGCCTTCCCCCCGGGGACGCCGCGGGAGCCCTGCGCTGCCCCGGGGAGAGGGTGAGCCGCCCCCTCCATCCCCCCGGTACTTCAGCACCGACTTCATGAAAAATAGCTGCGTGTCACTGGTTTTGCAGCCTGAGCACCGCAATGTGAAAATGTGACGCTAATTCGTGAAGGGTTAATGAAAACTAATAATGTGGACGCTAATGTTATGCGAAAATCAATAGAGGCATTCCGAAATTCAATTTAATTTCGTTTTTTTTTTTTTCTTTGTATTGGCTAGTTAGAGGCCAGGTTCTCAAGCCTTTGATTAACACACCATCTCCAACTTCCAGATAAGAAGTAAGCGGTGAAGTAAATGTCATGTTCTGACTGAGGACATTAACTTATGCCTCTGCTAAAGCAACACGGAAACATCAACAGTACTAATCTACTTCTACAGTGTCTCCAGAGCCATTCAATCAGTTGTCTGTAAGTAAAGAGCTTAATCTTCTTCCTTTCTTCACGGCACTTCCTCCTCCACTGCAGGCAGCTTCAAGCAGGAACTTTCTAACATGTGCCCCGCAGTGGCCACTCACACTCGTGATAAGGGATGGCAGAAACAGCACACATGTCAAAACAGATGTTAAGTAGTTGATATAAGTATCCACAGCAACCCCATTAATATTTAAGCTTTCCAGTGGCACATATCTACTCCTCTTTCTTTGAATTGTAAATTGAGTTAGCTAATCCTTCATTTACTACTTGTTTGCATTTCCCTGGTTTGATATGCAAGTGTTTATACTCTTCATTTTTCTCATCCCTATGTGCCCATTTACAGCCGAGCGTGTATAGTATGCCTTTCACATCAGCTGGGCCTCCGGCACCATGCTTAGATTGATACTCGACTGGCTTTAGTCACTTGAGTAAAACATTTGAGCGTTGCCACTCAAGCTCCAGAAAGCTAAACTGTGCCGTTCATCTGGGAGCACGTGGTCCAGCCGGCTGAGTAAGGCTCACTCAGGCCCCCGTCCCACAAGCGCTCACCCCTGGGCTTCATTTAATTGCCGTGGGTAGGCAATGGCACAGCTTGCAACAGCAGAACTCCACACATGCATCACCGTTGATAGGGTTGAGGCTTTAAACTGGGGATTTGGACAATAAACTATGAAAATTACTGAACTCCCGTTCCTGATGTACTTTTTGTGATCCACTAAGAAATATTGTTATAATTCTGTGCCCTCTAGTGGCGCTTAAAATCATCTATTAATTTAAATAATAGTAAGGAAAGCAGTCTGTGAGCACAAATAGTATGGGCCAATATTGAAATGTAACCATAGATGCCGGGACAGCTAGAAGCAAACAAAAGTAATACTCCTAGTGATGAATTAAGTATGTTATTTTTATAGGGTGTGAACAAAAGTATTTTCCCATTTCTTATCTTTTATTAAATAATGCTTTAAAAAGTACGCATTATGAAAAGAGACTGATGGTAATTATTCTAATTCCTACTTGTTAATATGTCAGATAACCAGGGCATGATACTCTGGTTGAATGCTGAGTAGATCATTAGCACCCAGGCAGCTGCGTGCCCTATACCAGGCAGAGGAGCTGTGCTATGTAAAAAAGCTACTCCGCCTCGACGTATTTATTGCAAAATATGGGTCTACATTTATACGACAACAAATTCCCCTGATATTTTGGCTTCAGACTATATAATACCTACAGACATGAGTCGTGTGAAATTCTAGCGTGTCCGCGTGGTCCAAGGTCACCCTGGGTTCAGGTGTCAGTAAGAGGATCTACTTGACGAAATCTCCAAGGCAAGAACATCCCAAGGAACCTTGGCTTCTTGAGGCTGCGGGTACAGTATATCCCACCTGCAGGCAGGACAAGGAAAATGGCATGCTAAAATGCAGCTGGGGAGTAGCTATTACCGTGCTTTATGGCAAATGCCAACAACATACTCTTCCAAAATTGTAAATCACAGGTTTTAAGATCGTGTTGCATTGTTCCAAATGTATATATCAAATGTTATGTATCCTGACTTTTGGAAGGATCAGCTGATACATATAATCCCTTCTGATCAGGAGCAAAATGTTTCATATGTTTAGGATCTTCAGGGTTTTCTTTCCAATGTGTTACTTGTGAAATGTTGTCTTAAAACAGTGTTTCTGGGTTCCATTTTAATAAAAAAGAGGAAATTAATTAAACAGCAGTGATATTCCCTTATTCCCTTATGTATAATAAAATATGTGTTTGCAACACCATGTGAACTTCTTTTCTAAGACATTTACTAATGCAATTTTGGGGTTAGCCACACTAGAAGTTAAAGCCGGCCTTCACAAGGACTAAATTTGCAGATAAATACAGGAATACTGAAGTGCACTGGTGTAATGGTGACACAGGGTGACTATTAATAGAAGAAGAACGTTGTTCTGGGGCAAAAAAAAAAAAAAAAAAAGAGGGAAGCAAAGAAGACCGGTGGTGTTGGAGGGCACTGGCTGGAGTTCAGGATCTCTGGTTCACTGTCTGGCTCTGTGCTGCCAAGTCAGACAGGAGCTGGAACCTGCCCACGTCAAGTCCAAAGTACCTGAGCATGTAGTTGCCTCAAGTCACAGCCAGATGCTTATCGAGTTGCTGAAAAACAGTTGTGTGCCTGTATGCAGCTTTTAGCATTTACATGGATTTGCAAAATCTCTCTGTCTTTGTGCCTCAGTTACGTATCTGTCACAGGGGGTGGTAGCAAGTCCTTCGTAGAGAGAGGGGTTGTTAGCATAAATTCGTGGAACGGTGTAAGACACTCAAATGCTGCCAAGGGGGAACAGTGCAAATCACGTACGTACAGTGGCTGTTTTAAACAGAAAAGCAGGCAGAGTGAAAGCTGGAGAGCCTTCGTAGCAACGCTTTGCAAAGGTCAGTTTACCGTGGTATCATGTTTTGAGTTCATTTGAGTTGCTTGTTAATAACCTTTTTTGTGTTATATAATACTGTGAGGTATCATGCACGCTCTAGTTTTGCATCTCTTTGTAAGATTTTTAGCTTTCTGCCTAATTATACGGAGGAGGGGATACACACAGCTATTCTTGGCGCAAGTATACAGGAGTCAGGAATACGTTTTCAAAGCAGCTGGGTGTTAGGAACAATTCATTTGTTATGTGGCCCTGTTGTATGGCCTGTAATACATGGCATGCATCTCCAGGAAACCCCAAATTGAGCATCACTATTGCCTAATAAATCATTAGTGAAATGTCAGATGAGGTGAACAGCATGTAAGGATGCCGTAATGTAAGAGCCGTTTAGATGTGGTGTTGGGGGATATGGTGTAGGGGAGAACTTTGTAGAGTAGGGTAGATGGTTGGACTCAATCCCAAGGGTCTCTTCCAAACTAGACAATTCTATGATTTTACGATTCTATGATTCTATGATGCATATTTCAAGCTGTCTAGTCAGCACATGTAACCTGCTAGCAGCTGTAGCAGGGCTCTGAGATTAATATTCCAAAATGTTGGAGTATTTTATATATATATATCACATTAACAGTCCAAGATGTTGGAATATTTTCCTGCAAGCTTTTTTTCACATAAATGAAAGAAGCAAGACTGTCAGTTGCATGAGGCATTCCCGCACTGGAACACAGAAGAAAGGACTTCCCGGCCTTCCTGGTGCATTCTTCATGAGATCCCTTAACCTTGAACTCGAGGGAGTACCTTCAAAAGTAATTTAGTTTTGATGTCCCTTTTATGTGTTGACCTTGCTGTTAGACTGTTACGAGGTTGCTAACTCTGAGGAAGACCTGCCTCCACAAAGAGCTGTCCTGAGACCAGACTTTCATTCCAAGCAGACCACGGCCAGCACTGATAATCACTCTGAGTTACTACCAGCACAGGCTAAATTTTAATTGGAATACAAGACATGAATGGCTCACTCACAGTACTTGTGCCTGCTTGGCTGGAGGTGTGCTAGAAACACTTCTACCTGGTTATTACATCTGTAAAAACCAAGGGCAATTTTCAAACTGTTTCTAGTGGGCCCCTTCCTCTGCCAGGAGCTGTTTCCTCCTGCCCGGCTAGAGGAATGCTGTGGCCTCCTCTCCTTGCCTGGTCCAGCTCAAGAGCAGAAATTCCTGGCCTTGCTTCTGCACCATCTGGCTGTTCTAGCAAAATGTTCGTTTTGTTTCCTGACATCTAGTATTCCTCTCACTCATCAGATATCCATCCCTGATAAGAGAATTAATTGATTCCATTCATTCCTACTTAACTAAATATCTAAACATCACTCTCGGTTAATAAGGCATACCTCTCTGTAAAGTCGTTGCCAGACCCCAACACCTTCTCTCCGAAATGGCTTTTCTGTTCATCTCTTTTACTTTCTCTTTCCTTTTCTGGGGCATTTTTTACTATTTTGTGGTGCTCTTCTTCCTTCCTTCCTTCCTAAGCCTCCTCCCCCTGTGATTGAACTATCTGGACTTCTGAGCAAACAGTCTGGTGGCAAAACAAGACCACATGTTTTGAATGGTGCCAACACTGCTAAAAGTGTAAGGCCTGCTCTATTCCCACTCTCTAATCTAGTGAAACCAAAGAATTTCACCATTTAAAAAAAAAAAAAAAAGGGAAAAAAGGAGACTTGAGTCTACACTGAGAACTGCAGAGCTGTTTACCATACAGGAGCTGGGAATATAGTATAAATAGAATAGCATATGACATATTTTTTTCAGATAGAAATGTTTCATTTCACAAAATATTTAGTTTTTCAAAATCATACTTCCCAAAATACCTACAAGTTTTGGAGAAAATATGCCAATCAAAAATGTTAATGTTTAATGCAGTCTTTTGTAGCCAAACACAGTTTCTAAATAAGAGGAGAGATCCTTGGGATCCTTGGGATGTTGTCTTCAAAACTGTTTGTTTGCAAGAAGAGAGTGATTTAGCTAGCTTGCATGTTTGGCAGTTCCTTCAAGCAGACATGGCAGCAACCCGCAGCAGACCTGAAGAAGCCCAGCAAGGTCAGAATATGGCTACTTAGGAATTCAGCAAGAGGTCATTCTTTTTTCAGGTTTCCAGTGTAGGAGACAAGTAAGGATTTTTTGGTTTGGGTTTCTTTTCTGTTTTCTTTGTGTATGGAGGAAATATTCTGTGAAAGCTCAGCTTGATTCCTAGAGTTAACAAAACTCCTTTAAGACATAGCAATACATAGTCATAGTTTATGCACTAGATCATCTAGAGATGTACCTGAAAGAAGCTGGTGGCTGATAGTTTGACGTACCTCATTATGAGCTTTTTCTGTAGACTACAGTGACCTTTATTATTTGCCAGACATGAACTTCTGGCCATCTCGTCTTTCCCCTTGTCTGCATGTCTCTTCCACTTGTACTAGAGAAGCTCTAATTTTGAAAATTCCTATTCAACTGTGGCCTAATCTTTGAAGCATTGAAATTTTTGACATTAATATTTCAGAATCACCTAACATTTTTCTTCTGAAAATACGTAGCAACTAATCAGTCTTCACTTGAGTCAACTGGAACATAATTTGCATATATGCCGTTTGTTTCCACAGACTGACTTGTAGATACAGATGTGCTCACCTTTGCTCTCTCTGGCCCAAATAAATTTAAGAAAGTCTATGCTGAGCAGCACAGAGAGAGCCAACTGCTTCAGATGCTCTTACCTCAGAGTGCTCTAGATGTTGCTCCTGGGCAGCAGAGCCATGCTGAGGCTGGAAGGAGTACTCTGACCTCTGACCACTGGGACAGGTTGGCAGCATCACTAATCTTATGTATGGGACACAAGGGGAGATACCCTCTGCATGTTTCTGGCCAGTTTAGAAGGGTCCTTGTTTGGTCCCCGGGCTTCTGTGACCCTCATATGGAGGTGCCTATATGCTTCATGCATTACTGAGATGGCCTAGTCCTAACATAGGAGTCTGATTTCTGCGCCTGGACTAGGACTTAAAATCTTAGGGGCTAAAGCACAGAGTTCCGTGGCATCTTAAGTCTCTGTTGAGGTCTAGGAGTGTGTTAATATTCTCAAAAGCTGTCCATCTTGCAACAAATGCTCCTGTGTCTTAGGCTTTATTCATAGCATAAAGACAGGCCCCAAAACTAAATGACTGTAATTCATTGTAACTTCTTTCTAAATTAGATGGTTGGTCACCAACCTAATGTATTCTGCAGGCACATTTTAAAATAAAAAATAATTTACCGCCATCTTTCATAAAAAATATAAAAATATTTGGCCTTTTCAGTGTGTCTGTTCAAACAATTTGACAGCATCTACGATCCTTGAAGAATTTGAATAAGATGTGCCCTCCGAGTTACCTAAGTGACATAACGAGAACTTACTCATAAGCTAGAGGCACCGCAGGAAGCTGGAATAGATACGGGCTCTGACAGCATGTATTTCCATTACTGTATCAGAGAACAACTAGTCATTGGAAACCTTTTGTAGGAATTGTATGCTTGGGGCTCCTCCTTTCTGCTACTGCATTCCTGTTGACTTCAGTGAGATTTATTCCTGTCATTAGGTAAACCGTAAAGGTGGAGGGCAAAAGTGTCTCAGGTCAGTAGGGCCCTCAAGAGCTCCTGTTGGATGAGTAATGAGATTCAGTCAGAGCTGTTGGAACTGTAGCACATCAGAAAGGAGTTTCTTAGGCTTCTACAGGCATGTTTACGCACTTGACCTACTCATGTTCTTAAATCTCATCCTAAAGCACGTACTTCAAAAATCTCCATCAGGAGAAAGATGAAAAACAAGAAAGCAAAGGTTAAGAGGAATATAGGTGATCTAGTGAGGCTGTGAGATAACAACAATAACGAGACAAAGTTTACAACAAGAAGTTAGCAGGAATCATAAACACGAGGAATAAGATAACAGTAGAGAACAGGGCTTTTTCCCACACAGCTCTGTTCCTAGAGAAAGGCTGGAGGTAGTTTTTTTTTTTAATTTCAAAAGAAGAAGCTGTGAGGTATCTAAAGCTAGCTTGTTTTATGTCTCCACATATATCATTGTCTGCAAGAAAATGTATGAGCCAAGAGTGATTTTTAATATCCTTGTAGGGTTGGGGAGAAGATGACTAAATGCCAGATTTACTAGGGGAGTACTTACATGAGAAACAAGATGTACAAATATAGATATAAGGCAAAACCCACAATGTTTCACCATGAGGGTGGTCTCACGCTGGCACAGGTGCCCATATAGGTTGTGAAATCTCTGTCCTTGCAGTTTTTCAGAGCTTAGCAGGCCTCAAGCAACCTGATGTAACCTTGATGAGAGCCATACGTTGGGCAGGTTGGAGTAGATGACCTCTAGAAGTTCCTTCCAACCTAAATTATTCCATGAGTCTAGATGACCCAGGGTAATGAATACTTTATGACCTACTCTGTGAAATAAAAACCCATTGATAAGTTTGACCTGGTCAATACTTCAAGGACACATAAGCATCTGTCACTGCTGATATCCTGCCCCCCACTGCAAAATCACAAACCTTATGTGCAGGGGGCAGAGAGTTGAAAGGATAGTGGTAGTATCTGCCTTTGATGTAACAGCTCCTCCGATTGCTTCCCTAAAAAGAGGGGGATGGGAGAATGAGCAGGGAGAGACATCGTAGCACAGTCCCACGTGAGCATAACCAGAAGGAATAACACGAGACCAGCTGCTTGCCCTGTCTCTGCCATGGGTCCCACCACTCTGAGACCCATTGACTTCCCTTCCTTTCTCCAGCCTGCTCAGCTGTAGTGAACATCCTTCCTTTTCTCATCTCTTTCTTTCCCTCTGAGATGGTTTGAAGTTCACTGATTTTTTCTTTTGTAGCAAGACTTCTCAGTGGCAAGAGATTACGGATAATTATTTTCCCCAATTAAAAAGGCAGCATTTCAAAATTTTTATTTTTCAAAAGGGAGTAGTTATTTTAGTTGTCCTACATAATGGACCATTTTAAGAAAGTGTTGAGCGCTCCTGGTTTGAAAATCATGTTTCTGTTAGCATTTCCCTACTGGGATGTGGAAATCTCTAGTCCTTTTTGAAAATCTTGATCAGACTTTGACTCTGGTTAATAGACATTCACATTAAAACCATTTAGGTTGTTTAATTTAAGCAGGGGTCAAATTCTGCCTCTATTTTGTTTCTCTAGCTGAAGATTGTTATTCTGCAGGGAAGTTCATTGATTCCAACTAATGAGAAGAAGAAAACAACCAGCTCAAGTTGATGACACCATAAATGCTTGGAATGAAAATTAAACATTATTATTAGCAACTTTCATCAGGGTTTAAAGTGTTGAAATTTAACCTTGCCATGTGGATCCCTATCACTTAACTTTAATGAGTAACCAGTAGCAGGAGAGTTTCCTATATCGTGTGTGCAGTAGCTGCTGAAGGGAGATATGACATATTATCCAGACTGGTTTATAGAAGCAGCTATCCTACCGCTGCAATAAAGAGAGAAACTAGAAATTTAAGCCATTATCTTCTAAAAAGTTCACTATAAAGCTATGGTTCTAAAATGATTTTTATAGTGTGAAGATCATGTACTGGAAGCAAAATTCTTACAAATTTCAAAAAGAAATGATAGCCTAGGTAATAATGATGGGTGATAAAGAAAAGCAACAAACTACCTTCATAACTCGGCTGGAAATGGTTATCACTATTGTTCCACCTTCCTTATGTTAGATCTTGATAGCAAACCTTTTCTTTTTCTTTTTTTTTTTTTTTCCCTCCTCAAAATGTTTCACTGAAGCACAAGTGAGAAATAGTTGAAAGCTTAGAGATGAGTGTTTTGGAACATTTTGCAGAGCACGCTGTCTGGGGCCATAAACACGCGATTCAGTTGTAACTTAAAATATCTGATTGAAGTTGTTCTTTCCATTCATTGTCTCTTTCCATATTTAAATCCACACAGATAAGGATACCTCTCTGTTACCAGAGCGAATCTGTACACTTGAGTAGTGTACCAGTGGAGGCAGGTTCCTGCTGAAACAAATGAGCCCCAGATAGTAACAAACGTTTTGTTGTTTACTTCTGCTCAACTGATGAAGAATTACTGACTTTATTTTCTAAAAAGGGGAGCATTTGCAATGCTGATGATAATTTCAGGAGAGTACCGTCACTTTAGACCCCAAGTAATATTGATGAGGATCTTACTCCCCGTTAGAAAATGAACAGGTTTTTTTTTTTTCTTTAATATAGTACATGACAATCGCTTTCATACATTGCCTTTGGCTGAGGAGCCCTATTAAAGGCATTTTGGTTTCATGCACCATGTTAGTTAGGAGTAATAATTTCCACCGCGTAACCTTACCTCCTCTTGCATAATTATTTGCTGCTCAGTGAACCAGTACACTCTCTTCCTAAAGCACACCTCTGAAATCAAACAATATGCTTTGTAAAAGGGAAGAATTTACAGCAAAATACACCTTGTGGAGAAGCCCTACAATCATGAGGCCACGAAACATCATTTCTTCTCACTTAAAGACCACCTAACCGGCTGTTTTAGGAGCTGGTAGACCGACCAGCTGCGTGGGGGAACGGAAAGAAAACCAGCGGCCTTAAATTTATCTCTGTTTGACACTGTCCTTAGCGCTGCGATGCTGCTGGTGAACACCAACATCGAGGTGTGGGGCTGACCGCGCACTCCGCATCCTCCGCATCCTCCGCATCCTCCGCACCGCCTAGTCCCCGGCGGTCCCCCGGAGGGACCGGAGGCCGGGACCGTCAGTATCTCGGTGCCCTCAGCAGGTGGCAGTGGCGGCCCGCGGCGGGGCGGGGTGTGCGGAGCCCCCCGAGCTCCCGCCCGCGGGGAGGCGACCGCCCCCCGGGGCTCCGCGGAGCGGCTGCAACGGGTACGGGGGAGCGGCATCGCAGGCGGGTGGTAAGACATGTCCTTCCCCCCGCCACCACTCTCCGCACGCAGTGTGGCTCTTTCAATAAATGTTAAGTAATTCCTCAAAGGAATTTCAAAGAAAGATTGATGCAATCAGGAAAAAAATAAATACCAACCCCAAAAAGCTACCCACCCCACCCCCCAAAAAAAACCCCCAAACAGATCAAAAGTATTGCTCCCCTATCCATGCAGTCCCTTCACCATCACAGCTGTGATCGGACTTGTGCGTAAATGACGGTAAAAACACCATGGTAAAAAAAACAACAAACCCACATCTTTTTGTTAGATTTGGTCAACGTGGATTTAATGCTGTTATGATTAAAGACTTCTGTGACTGCTTACACAATGATCGAAAAACATTGCCAATCTTGAACTATTCCCTGAAGGGAGCAGATATGTAAAGAAGTATCCATGTCAAAGTATGTTGAAACAATTAGAATTCAGACAGGGCGATCCCTCTTTATTTGAATTTTCAAAATATTAATCATGTGAACGTGTTGAGTTTATAGCACCAGCTATGGTAAGTGGTGTCTCCGTTTGTTTTCTATTTCTTTTTGAGCTATTTTATATGCTTCTGTAATATCGTTTTGTATTATAACTTAAGTGTTTTAAAATAAACAAGTTAAATATATCTCTTTTTTTAATGACTACCACAAGTGATTACATATTAAGAAGATTAGGGTTTGCAGGAACAATTGTTGAATGGAGTTTGTTTAATTAGTACTCATCTAAATAAGGGTAGTTGAGATGCGTATCCAGACTCTGTTCCCCATTGTGTCTGTGCTAACTTTGGTGGAATGACATCAGTAATGAATACCACTCATTATTTTTGGTTATTTTAGGTTTTTGTATAGCACATGTGGTTCTCTAGTTACGAGAGAATAAGGCAAGAATAATGGAGTATTGTATTTTATAGGTCCTATTTATTTGCTAGCACCTGTTTATAAATTACGAAAATACATATTTTTATATATTTGGCTTATTTGCATATATGGTCTTTTATATTTATTTTCATAAAAATTTTTTTATATATATTTTTTTATATGACAGCATTTATATTTATTATCAGAAGCTGTGTATCGGCTATTTAAAACTGTGGCAGTTTGGTGCAGTCATGTCCTGGCTAGTCAATGATTTCAAGCGGGATTCAAATTTTTTAAAAGAAATGATAAATCTTGTGACTTGGGGCTTGGGGCAACTAGGAAATAATACGTTTTCTATGGGGGGAAGAGCATGCTTATCTTTATTGACAAGAGCTTCGGAAGTCTATCTCTGGAGCCCGGAGAGGCATGTTGATTGACAGTTCCTCTTCACCTGCCCACTGATGATGATTCACATCGAGAGAGGGGAGGAAGTAAGCAGGAAGCGGAGGAAGGAAGGAGGTGCAGGTTGGGTAGTTCTGGGCATCCCTCTGAGGTTCTGCGCGTTCCATCAGAGGAGACCTGCTGGTGCGGTGGTTTCCATGGCTGCGCCGCTCTGTTTACCTCCTGTAACACTCAATAACACCTAACTTTTCCGTATTGTTCTAATTGCTTCCCATTGGAGGCTTTTGCTTTTTTGAAGCCAAGTTCTATCCCTGGCTCTAAGTCTCCTCAAACTGATTGCTGCAATGTTTGGGGTTTTTTTTTCATTAAAATGCATGCACCGATGAAAGAGGCTGGTACAAAGGCAGCGGAGTAGTGGAAGCCTGACTGGTGTTAGGCTGTGGAAACACAAAATCCTACACATTTTCCATGCTACGCTTAACGGCTGTCGAACTACTAGCACTAGATGAGATGCTTGCAGTTACTTAAAATGAAATCTGCAGCTTATAGATTTCTTGAAACACATGTAACTGCAGGGAAACAAACTACTTGAAATTATGAAGTTAATATTTACACAGACATCCTCT
>NW_009647052.1:1725417-1828759 GCF_000708025.1 Charadrius vociferus
GCTGAAATATCATGGAGTCTGTCCTCATCTATTTATTGTTATTTTAAATGCAGCCTCACCTTAAGCAGTTATGCCCGTAGCATATAGGAAATACACTCCTCCTAGATTCTGACTTTCAATTGTCTGTGTAACTGTGGGTACCCGTGTTACTTACCCCAGAAGCATGCATCTGCTTTGGGAGCAACACTACAAAGATCGAGCAATTCTACAAGTCCGGAACACTTTGTGTCCCTGAGGATCATGGCTTTTGTGACTTCTACTGCAATTATTTCAGTGACTTGTTACAGAGCTCTGACAAAATAAAATGCTTAATAATGCAGCTAATATATATATTTTTTTTTTACATGAAATAAGTATTCTCTTATTACTTCTGTGGTTGCTATAAGTGGTGGCTCTACCACGCTGTAACACCTTTAAATTTGTTTTCTTCTCGCTTTACATCCTGAAAAGTTCTACTAGTCCCTTTCCCAGTGATATTATGGTATTGAATAGCAATTGGTTTTTAAAGTTAAATAGAGAACTTCATGGAAATTATTGATCCCTAAATTGTCCTTCTGCAGAAGAAAGAAGCCCCCAAAAGCTTCCACTTCCTACCCTTAACTTTTCTCATTTGTTCAGAGGGCACAAACTCTTTCCAAGAAGACAGAAAGGCAAAGCTCACACCTTCAGGAAATATCTGGAAGGGAACTTAACTAGAAGCGTCCTAACAGGTTCCCCGATTTTCAGTAAATGTTTTGCTAAAGGGGTCCAGCATCTACCCCGTTGCCATTTAGTACACTCACCTTTCTGCCCATTTTGGCCCATTTTAGTTCCAGACAACTTCAGGTGAATAAAGTTGCAACTTGACGCTCACTTCAGACATTACGTTCCTTCTTAGCAGCATGCAGGATGGGACTTGACTAAGCGATTTTACTGTGACATGACAGCATCAAGTTTATGGCAGTACCAAGAGGGATATCTGCCTGAGAAAGGCTTTTCTCTGCAGTATTTTTAAGAACAATTTAGGATGTAGATTTCACAAAATTTTGATAAACAAGGGAAATTTTATATTGATATTAAATATTTTCTCTACAGGGACTGTAAATGTTCTGTAGTTTTTTATCAAAAAAACATTTGTCTGAGCTAGTTATTCAGCATGCAGAGGAATGGAGTCTTCGGGATTTTTGTTTCAGTTAGTTTGAAAACTCTTTATTTTAAGTACTCTAATTAATTGCTCAGTTGGGATTTATGCAGGTAGTATAATGCATTGCAGGAAAGCCCACCAAAATGCACGCCTCCCCTTTTTGGAGCTAGCTGGGGGACAGGACATAAAAGCAACTCAGATCTTGGCCAGAATTGTAATAGGACCTCAACTTGCAGATTGAAGTACTTTTATGGAATGAGGTAAGAGGAAGAATTAATTCTTGGTTTAGAAAAAGGGAGAAAGCATGGAAAGGAAGATTGCTTTCTAATTTAACTGCTGCTGATTTATTTTGGATGTGTCGTTATGGAGGGTACTACAGCAAATCCATTGTTCTCCCAGGAGCTCGGTATTCTCTTATCAGCGCAGCCAGCAGACTCCCCGAGCAGATCTGGGGAAATTACATGGCATGTCTGTGCCTCAGTTTCCCAACTGTAAAACCTGAGTAATAATTTATTACTCCAGATGGTGTTATAATGATATCCCCCTCAATTTTTGGAAGGTTGCTGGTATCATCCTTAGGATGGTTTAAAAGCCCATGGTTAAATACATCTACTCTTCCTTCACATTCAAAACCAGCGCAGTTTGCTTATCTCTTCAGTCATCTACCACAGATGGAGAGGACTGTGCTCATAGTCAGGATAAGTCTGACACAAGAGGATGTGGCTTAGTCAGTGAGATGTTTTGTACATTTGTCATTGTGTAAAATACATCTATTTTAATGCATGATTAAGAGTAAAAAAGTTATTACCACAGGGTAAATCAATTAAATGTTCTTATTCTTATAACAAGTATGCATTTCTAATGGAACATTTTGTAGCATGTTGTTATATTGCTCTACAGTACCAACAAACATCTGCTATTATACACCACCAATCAAAATCTGACTCAGTTACCCTCCAGATAATTTTAAAACTCCTTAAAAATTTTAATTATGCAGCACTCGAGCACCACTTTTTTTTTTTTTTTTTTTAAAAAAAAACAACCCTGAATTGAAGCATACAAATGGCAATAGCAAGATGACAAGGAGTGGATTAAACCCCTATTGAAACCAAGTTATGCTGCTGTTTTATTGTGAAATATTACAGTCTGAAGTACAATCTTCTGAGTGTGTGCTCACTTGAATGATATTCCTCTCTCCTCCAATGGACGTTGACATTGTCTTTCCCTCTCCATCAAAGTAATTTATGTACTTATTGCCTAGTTTAATATAATATTTGAAAGCCTGCAAGCACCTTGTTGATATGGAAACAAACCAAGGTTCCTCCACTGCTGTGCTCTCCGTTTGTCCCTTTTTCCATCAGTCACCTGGCAGGATGGCTTAAGCTGCATGGCTGGAGCTGTGAGAGGCAGAAGTATTCTCCAGTCATGGAGTTTTCGGAAGGCAGGATAAAATTCCCGCATAGATTACGTAGGGTGCCAAGGGATGCAGTAGAACGTGCTTCTGGCTCAGGGTCGGACTTTGGTGAGCAGCTGCCCCTGTTAGTTTGCTGTGCCATGGATGCTCAGAAACTTCCTTCTGCTTTGGCTGCCTTAAGTCATACGTTACATCCAAATTCCTATGAACAACAAGGGAACGTTAGCTTTCAATGAGTCAGTAGGAACTATTGGCTATGCAGCACCTCTGTCTGTTCAGTCAGCTGAGAACAGGGACCTGGGGACTCGTTTCTGGCCATAGTTCATTGGCAGGGTACTGGGATACAAGGTTGTTATTATTATTATGGAGATATTATTGAGCCATTGCTTTTGTTCCAAACCTCAAACTACAGTTCATGTGTAGTGTAACATAAAGTATGTAGTACCTATATGTTAAAATACCTTGTTCCGTGTTTATTTTTCCAGTGACTTGGTGTTCTTCACTAAGTCGGTAGATACATTTGTGAGTGACGGGAGAGTTTAGAGTTTTCTGAGCATAAACCTCTCAATCCTCTGGGATATTTCTCCACCTGTTCATCTCCAGAGATCTAGCTCTAAATGTAGTCCATATAATGACCTGTAGTGCAGTTTGTTTGTATTGCTCTGGTAGAACTCTATAGTATTAAAAGTCAAAGTCAAACATGGAATGAGTTGTACATAGACACAGTTTGTAGCCTCTCCCCACATTTGCTCCAGTAAGGCTTGACCTTAGAGAAAGATTACTGAAACCCAGAATTCAGCTGCATTTACAGCATCATGGGGGAAATCTTTCCAATACCTGAGTGTTATTATTATAATATAACAGGACTACTATAAACAGCAAGTCATATAAATGTTTTTAATTGGTCCTCCTGATAGTCTTCACTACAGTACTATAAACTTCTTATAAAATGGAATTTAACTGCATGACCTAAATGGTATGAATTCCACTCACCAAAAAAAAAAAACCCACGAAAAAAAGGAAAAGATAGACGTTTCACTTACTCTGTAGTTTTTTATTGCGTTTTATAAAGGTTGCTTAAAATATTGATGCAAGAACTTATGTGCATGTATTATTATATTATAAATACTGTCAGAACTGTGTTTACTTAGCTGGGTTATTGGGAAAAATGGTGAAAGGAAAGAAATTGGCCATACACTTCATAATGAACAGAAACCAAGGAAAACATAGAGATTATCTCAATTTGTTTATATATTTGGTTTTATATAACACATTTTAAATCATTCTGTTTTTCTCACTGGTAAGCTGATATTCAGCCTGAGCATAAACTATTCTGGGGACAGAATTGGGAAGACTCGTGTTACAAACCAGCACGATGCAAGCTGTGATTTATCCCGCCTCCCAGTCTTTAGGGATTTTCAACAAATCCTGAGTATCTGCTTATTCTCTGAATACAGAAAGGCACAGAGGCTTGCACATCCACAGCTCACTTTTGGGAACCCCTCAGTGGGTGCTGACATGCTCAGCACATCAGCAACTTCTATTTCCCCTGACCAGGAGCTTCATTCGGGCAGGCAGAGTTGCCCAAGCCATTCCCTTTCGTGTGAGAAATGTCCCAGTGGTAGCATTGCCTGTCACTCATCACCCCCAAAAGCCCTGCCGGTTGTCCCACCTCGGCATATTGTCCCCTGCCCTTGCCCTTTCACTGTGAATGCAAGCAGCTGCTGCAGCAAGAGGGACAGCATGGGCTGTCAACTTCTTAACAGCTGGGAAACATGCAAGTCTGATTCTCATTTTTAGATGCTGCACATAGGACTGTCCATTGCTGGCTGTCAGCGTAGGTCTAGGAGGATGAAACCACACTGTCAAGCAGAACACCTACACCCTGTCTGTCTCGTTAGCCATGGTCTGTGCTGGACTGTGCTGACTCAGAAGTGCTTCCACATAAGCATCCCTGAAAAGGTTCAGGATGGGGATACCAAGTATATTCCCCAATCACACTGTAGGCAATTTTGATGGTAAAAAACTCATAACTGTGCTTAGAGCCGCTTTGTCACTGATTTTGTCTTACTCCTCTTTGATGTTGTGTGGGAGAGGTAAGGTAACAGGTCGTGCCAGCAGCTGAGCTGGCAGCTTTCATCTCCCTTCCTCCTGGCTGGCATCAGACCTTGCCTGAGCAGTACAAGGACCATGCAATCTACTTGAAGCCAGCTGCAAAACATGACCAGGCTTGGTGGCAGCTTGGAGCACCTTGGTGTCTCTTTGGGAAGTCTGGTCCCCAGCGAATCCACTATGCCACCTCTCAAAAATGTAATTTTGCCATGCCAAGGCTTAAGACATTTGTTTGTTTTTAGAATGACATCCTTAAATTTCACATATTTCTACTTTCATTTCTTTGCTGTCTCAAGGACGACTTGGGGGGATAACCACTGGATAACCACTTTGAAATAGCTAAGCCTCATTTTGCACAAGCTGAGCACCACTGCATGGTTTGCAGGAAACCTTGAAAGGGAAAAGCAAGGCTTGAAGCTCTCTCAGGTTTCAAAGGGTTAACTTTCCTTTTCTGCAGAAGAACATCTCCATCTTACAAGGGTGGATGCTGGTTGTTTAAAGAAAATGCTCAGAGGATGTGGTTCCTCTGTCTTAGCTCTACTCTTAAAAATTTTGAAAAATGGAGTCACCAGAGAGAAGTGCTTGTCTCTGAATTTCCAATTAACACCCCAAAAGTGCTTGGATAGCTGCTTCTCTTAAAGCTTTCATGTTTGTTCACACTTCCAGGGTAGACATCAGTGCAGAGAGTTATTATAGGCCATTTTACTTGTAATTCTGGTAACATGTCTGTTCCATAACTTAAAGCAAAGCTAGAACTATATGGAGAATGAAAATGTTTCCAGAACTTTGAGTTTTCTAGAGACAGTTTTATCCCAGTTCAAGAAAACTTCAATATTAAAGTGTTCTGCAAAATGAAAAATATCTAGTTTCAGATGGATCAATTCTTTCCAATTTAGATTTTTTACACATCTCACATATGTCTGTATGAAACATAAAAATCAAAGTAAAAAGCCATTTCAAAAAGGAAAGTATAAGACTTTCATATAAAGATGTCAAAATGAGGTATTTTGACATTGCCAGAGCCTTTCATCCTGGTTTTGCCTCACATAAATGAAATTTCAGTGAAAAAGACAAGACTTCACAAAGCATTTAGAGAGAGCTACACTATTTTAATGAAAACATGTTCTGCTAGTGGTTTGATTATCAACTGTAATCAAAATAATAGAAGGTGGGTTTTTTTGTTAAAATAAAAAAAAAAAGAGACTCAGGTAATAATAAGATACAGCAGCACTCAGTTAACTGGCATAGAGCATATAATAGCATCTACTTCAGAATTTAGTTCTCAAACAGTCATTTATATTATCCATCAGTCACTGATTTCAACAAAAGATAAAACCTCTTGACATTCTTCAGCTCTGGTAGGTAGTAAACAAATGTGAGTCTGAATTTTTAAAGAAATTTTTTTAATAAGAATTTTTTTCTGCTGAGATCAGATAATTCACTATACTTTCTTTTTCAGTCAATCTTACTGGAATTTTGCAATCTATTTATGGTAACACATGTAGCTTATTCCAGTGAATTTGATGTAACTATGAGAGTTGCCTGCATATGAAGAATAGGTGTTTTAATGATTGAAAGACTTCAATGCATTTGCTCTAGCAAGCAATTATCCTTCATGAAAACTGTTTTCCAGTTAGAGTTAAAAACAACTCCCTGGTAATAGCCACCTTCTTGTACAGTGATTTAGAAAAACAACTAATTGGCAAACTTGGCATCATGCTATATTAAGTAAGTAATCTGCTTTATCTTATTAGGTCTGTTATCGTACCTGATTTTCAAATTTGATTTGGAAATATGAAGGACATGAAGATCAGCTATAGGACCCACTTGCCCAATTGTGAAAGTAAACAACGGAAAAAAAGTCTGTTTTCCCATTCCATGAAGCATCTCATTGAATACGTGACACCTCACTGATGTAATTGACGTTAAACAGCACATCAGGCGACTATAATTATAGGGTTCTCACTGCATCAAAACATATCTTAATGATTAGTCTTATTATGTAGGCTTTTTTCCATATATTAATTTTCTTATCAATGAGAAACAAAATGAAAAAATACACCAGTGCTCAAAAGCCAACTTCTGGAAACTCATATTAATAAGAAGGAAATGTGGATACTAATATAATTTCTTCAGACAATAAAAATGTTCTTCAACATCCCATACAGTTAAACAAACAAAATAGGGGTTCAACTCTAAAACAGATGTTTCTGGGGAAAAATCAAACTAGTCATCTATTGAAGGGTTAATAAAAAGCAGGAAAAGACATTTAAACCTTTTTTTTTTTTTCAATTCCAGTGTTTTTTTCTGCTTTTAATGGGTACTAATGAGCAGGTTTTAAAGGGCACAGAATAAATATCAGCATAGTTTTTTCTATGTCATGAGTGATCTTTCATGGCTATTGAATCAAAGAAAATGTTCACTCTCACCTAGGTGTGTGATACAAGCAAGACTGAATTACAAATAAAAGAGTACTCCATCAAAAATGCTCTGAGATCATCTCCAAGTTAGGCCAAAATATAAAAACTCTAATTTCTTAAGTGAAAATCCAAGATGTAAAATGACAAGTTAAGATGAGGGCAACACTGTAATTTGTTTCGTAGGTTTCACAGTTAATCTTCCTGCATATAGAATATTCATTTCCAATATTTTCTCATACTTCCACTGATCTTTTTTCTGCAGCAGTGATGGTAAACTTTGTTGGGGCTGGTGCCAGATTTATTTTTAAAAGCAGTGTAACTTTCTGTCAGCGATTCCCATCCAAATCCCTGCTGATGCCAAATCTGGCACTGGTTCTCCACAGCTTTTCCGCGCTAAACAACTACTGAACTCTGAAAATATTTAAATATTAGCAAAAGATGTGTTTATCCACTGTGTTGCTGCTCCTACTTCCTAAATATCCATGTCTTTCCTCAAACACACCAACTGACTTGCTGTCGACCACCCTTTCCATCCCCCAGCAGAAAAGCACATCTGCCGAGCACAGAGGACCAGAGGCTGTGGGCTGGGCTCCCTGTCTGCACCACCTCGGACTTGTTGGGAACAGTAAATACCTCTTATTGCCAAGCACAGAAGAAAGGAGAGGCTTTTTACAGAAGCCCATCCTCTTCCTCCTCCCTTCTTCTCCTTTTCTCCTATTTCCATCGCTAGAAAGAAGCTGTGGAGCTTCTTTCTCAGAAAGGAGAAAGGAGCCCGGGCTGGTGACCCAGGAGTGGCTGAATACGTGGATATACTCCCTTCTTTCGCCGGGACAGGGGAAACGCAATGGTCTGGGCTTGTTCATGTTAGACCCTGACGGCCAGCCACGTCATGCTGGAGGTGGGGGAGAGCTGGCAGTGCATCAGGAGTTGGCAGTGGTGTTTTCCCTTTTTTTCTGCAGAAGCACAGAGGGAAAACGAAACAGCGTTGTGTCCCCTGAGAGAGCCTCTGTGTCATCTCCAGCTGGGAACGGTGTCCTTTGCTGGCTGCCAACATGCTGAAAAGCAGCCCTGAAGGTAAAGATTGCAGGAGAGGTAATCTACTGGCAGCATGTCCTCGGTCAGGCCTTTGGTGAAATAGCTCTGAGGCCAAAGGCAGTTCCCTAAACTCTTTTGTCCACATGGACTGTCCCTGCTCTCTCCAGAGCTACCGCCAGTTGGGGCATGCTGAGAGTACCCTGAGCCTCCCAATCCTTTTCTTTTTGCAGACAATGGCGACGATTTGATGAAGAAGTGCAGATGGGTGCACAGCTGGGAAGAGGCGAGGAGCACGAGAGAGCGAAGGCGCAGCTGTGCGCACGACCTGCCGCCACCTCGCAGTCATCGCGCAGCCTCCACGTAGCAGTGAGCTGGGGAAACCTCCAGCTTCTGCTTCGAGGTTTGTCTGCCGGTTATTGAGCTCGCCAGGGAATTGGCCACCTGCTTGGTCACAGTGGCATCTTGCAGGTGCTTTGCCTGGGGGACAGCCTCTGCCTACAAGACACAGTAGAAAAATGTCAGTTTGGGATGTGTCACTCACCTCTGAAAATCATTGAATGATAATCAGCAGCGAGGCACAGGCTGGTTTTGGCAGTTTCCTGGAATTATGTAATGCCTTTCATATCTTACAGGTATTTTAGATATATAATTTAGTGCACATACACGTTATTAGATACATAATGTATGCACACACACAGGTGTTAGCACTCTTGTTAAAAGTATGGACGGCTTTTTTATTTAAAAATGGTAGAGAGTATAAACAAATGTCGGACCCTGAAAAACCCAAATGCCGACAGAACGCCGCATAATCTGTGATCTCTGTTCTGTGGCAGGTGACTCTGAGGGGCTGCCAGAGGAATCCCATGACATTGAATAAAGCTGACTGTGCAATTTAAGAGTTTCCTTCCTAGGGAGGGAGGTCAGTTTGGATTTTTAATTACTTACTTGAAGTGCAGAGTTTCCAACACACAGTAGTTCTGTTGTTGTTATTCTGATTTCTTTTGCTCCCTGTTTTGCATTGCAAATCTTTTGTTTAGAATTGTTATTGAGGCTTACTAACAGACAGCCCCTGTGGACTCAGACAGCTCACTGGCACATCAACCTGGTGAGTTGTCTAGCAGACAAAGGCACTGTCTTCTCCAGAAATAACAGCCAGACTGGAGCTGACTTTTCCTCCAACCTTTTCGTGCTTCTCTTGAATGATCTCCAGCTGTGAGGCTAGCTCTGAATCGGGATGCAGAGACTCCCAGCCTGAAGACCAAGCAGAAGAGGGTCCCCTCACCTCCTCACAACACCAACCAACTCTTTTATTGATCTCTTTTCTCTTGAGAGGCCACCACCAGTTGGGTGTAGCTCCTTCTTCCAGATAGAAGCCAATGTGAACGTCTTGGGCATCCTCCTGCCCTTGCTGCAGGGACAGGACCCCGCCTCTCATGGAAAAAACCTGTGTGCTGGATTTATATTTTCCTTTTTCAACCAAACAAGTATCTGGAATGCATTACTCCAATCTGCAATTTATATTTACTCAGAAAATATCAGATTTTAGTCTTCAGCAGCTTAATCACACAATGCATTTTACTGCTTTCCCTGGGACTCTAAACATCTACTTGTTAGACCTTATTTGTGCTATGACCATTTTCTATTTTTTACATTAAGAAGGTATACCTTCAGTAATTAATGACTTGACTGTGGTAATCTTCATTTATGATGAGTAAGTCGTTACCTCACGGACTGTTTAAAATCCTCAATATGGAAATTCTTCATTCTCGTGAAATGAATGGCAAAATATCCATCTATTTCAAGAGGTGGGATTTCATCCAGCTTGACAAAAGAGTATGGTATTCTGGTGCTAAGATATAAGAAGATATTTCATGCTAAAATATTTAAAGTGTATGATTACCTAAATGATATCCTGGTGACTTCTTATGACGGAGAACTAAAATTTTACTAAAAGCAGAAAATTGGGAATCACTGTAAGGGATAGCTTGACACATTTTTTTTTTTTTTTGAGTGTGTCCCTCCTCTAAAGAAATTATGTCTAGTGATTGCCAGAGATTCCCTCCAGCTCTCATGGCAGCAAAAATGTCAGCTACTAAAAAGGCGCCCACATCAGCAGAAGTGGAAAATATTACAGGATCCATGGCACACACAGCTTCAGAACAGGATGACTACAGTAGATTGAGGAATCTAACTTTACAATATTTACTGGGTACAGCATGATAGAGATGACTTCTCCCTTTTCTGCTTGTGTCCCCCATTCCCTCCCCTTCTTTGAAGGCATTTAGAAATAAGCTACCGCTGGGAATATTTTATGGGGTTTTGCTTATACAAAATATATTTTTATAGCTTTTCTATAGAAAGTAATAACATGATCTAAATGGTTTCAAAATAAACCTACAAAGCATGCTCTGAAGTAAAAAGATTTACCTAAGGAAATTGTATGTGCGGGTCTTTAAAGTGTCCTCTGGATATTACCGTTACACAACCTGTAGCCATTTTTTGTAGGCATAACAGAAGGTTCCCCTATTCTCTGCTTAAGGGAAATTGTCAAACTTGAAAGTTTTCTAAAATAATTTTTTTTTTATGGGAATGGTTTGAATCTAACTCAAAAAGAGAGGTTAATAGAAGCCTTTTAAAATGTAACCTAGTGCTGTTAAAAACAGGAGAATGATATGGCATATCTTTTAGAAGCCATAAAGAGGAGATCACAGTCTTCTAAGATTTGTATTCATGTAGTTTCATCAAAATATTCTGCTGATGGGTAAAAAAAAAATCTAAAGCTGAAGCTGGTTCACCACAATTACTTGCTTGTTTACCACTAAGAAACTCGCCACAAATTATATTGATAGAAACTGATGTATATGTTTCTTCTCCCAGGAGAAAGTCTGTAGATCAGTAATGTATTAAATTTAGAGTGTTTAGAGAGTTTTTCCTGACCTAGGTGATACTTTCATAGAGTATTTTCTTTTCAAAGAGTAGAATTGAAGATGAACTGGATGGTAGTTTCATCCTGACATTTAGAAAGGGAAATCTTAGTGTTTAAAAGTTTTGCTGCCGCTAAAAAACCTGAAGTAGGTAATTATCCCTCCTAGGATGAGGAAAAGGGTTATGATATTTATTTCTGCAGCCTCTTCAGAAGGTAAATGTTGGGTTATCACTCAACACGTACTTGTATTGCATCTAGATCAGCAGGTAAAATAAATAACCAGAATTTATATTTAATATTGAACTTTGTCATTTCTCCTCACACCTGTACACATAGGTACACTGTTTTCAGTAACTCTGAAAATTACTCTGAAAGACATCATTTAGTACCCTCAAGAGTACAGACTGGAGCTGACATAAAGCTGGTCTCACAATGTAAATAAATTCCACCTATCCCCAAACATTAGCAATTTAAGGACCTGATTTGTCCACCAGAAATAGTAGACTGTGCAAACTTCTTACTAAAAGACAGTCTAAAAACTGTCTCATTTTGTTCTTATACTTTGGGAGAAAAACCTTCTTCAGAATTTTTTCAGCAGATTTTTAATATTTCTCTTTTGTCTTTAACTGTAACTTTCCTTTCTCCTGCCTTACTCTTTATACCCACATCATCCTGTGCTTCTTTAATCTACTTCCAAATATTGTTATCTGACGCGCAAAAAAAAAAATCGAATAAAGATCCCGACACAGTCACATATCAATTCAATTTTTTGGAAGGATGCTAGATAAATCATTGTCTTCACACTTCAGGTTACACTGTCAGAACCTCTTGACTTCTCCAGCATCAGCGACAGTGGTAGCAGTGGATGCTGTTTGCCACACTTTATGGGCAGCCACAGGGGAGGGACTTCAGCTCTGCCAAGGCTGGTGGTTTCAGCTATTACAGAATCACAGAATCACAGAATGGTCAGGGTTGGAAGGGACCTCTGAAGATCATCTAGTCCAACCCCCCTGCCAGAGCAGGGTCACCTACAGCAGGTTGCAAAGTTTGGCGTCCCGGCGGGTTGCAGCACATACATTTACATGCCCAGAACCAAGAGGTCTCACCTCTTTCCTACAATTCGCTCCCTTTCCTTTACAAAGCGAGTCTCACTCCTGGTGCTTTAAGGAAAAAAGCCATCAAAGCCTGACTCTTTGCAAATAATTATGTTAGCTGGGTTTCAATGTTAGGAGGCCATTCACACCTTTCCAGGAAATAAATCCACAATGCAGAAAAGACAAGGCAAACGCTTTTCAGAGTTTGTTCTGCTGCATAAATTTCTACTGAAAAACATCTTTCTGTTGCTAATGTGGTGATAACTTGACATTCATGTAACGTGTTGCATATTGAATAGATGTGGGTGAATTTTAGAAGAAGTTTTCAACATTCCCCTGGAAAAAAATGAAGCTCTTAGAAATTATTTAGTCTGTTCACTTTCCTCTAAGGCATTTGCTACAGAAATAGGAGACATTTTTTAGTTCTTTGGGAATGAAAATGTGTTGTTGAGACATTATCTTCATTGTCCTAGTCATAATTACATCCTTAAAACACATATCCAAGCTATATCTAGTCAGATAAAAGCCTTGGCTTGTAACACCTAAAATATGGACTTATTTTAGGGTCTCCAAGTGGTTAATATGGTTCTGACCCTAACTATTCCCCATTTTAAGAGAGAATGTGTAACAAAAAAGTCCAGATGTAATGCCAACACTTTTTATAATTATTTAGGTATAGAGCAGATCCATTAAATTAAAGATTTGTGGGAGCTTCGCTGAGCCCTCCCATCCTCCACCATTTTTTTTAAGTTTTACCAAAATTCAAGTTTCAGTGAAAAGTGTTATTTGAAATTTTAATCTTTGATATGTTTTGACCAGTAAGCATCCATATCTTGGCAGGTCTAAGTATCCCAATCTTACAACCTCATTGCACTAGCTAGCACAATTTGTTACCCAAAAAGTAACAGCAGGATGGTATTTTTGATCACAAAACTAAATTGAAAGAACATTTCTGCAGGACGTCTGGTGGTTTTTTTTTTTACTAAAGGCTTAGAGAAGAGCCAGCTTTACGAAAAAAGGATGGATTCTTCATGGTCCACCTGTGCTCTCCAAGTGTGACTTGAGGAAGTGTTTACTCTCACAGAATGGTCAGAGTTGGAAGGGACCTCTGGAGATCATCGAGTCCAACCTCCCTGCCAGAGCAGGTTCACCTACATCACTCTCACAGGGGTACATGTTGCAGACCAAACTTGGGTCCTTGGGTCAATCTGTGCGTGTTGGTTAGTCCTCACTCTACTCTCGCTCGGTGTCCTGAAGAGTAAAATGTGCCCATGGTGGCTCTGTGCACTTTCCACAATATTTCCCCCTGCTGCATCTGGCACGTGCCCTGTGCTCAGCTCTCCGCAGCCCCACATGAACCCTGTGATCATGCCAAGGGCACAGCTGTGTCCGCTGCACACCAGCACGGTTTGTTTAGCATGTGCAGCAGCACAGCATTGCCTGCTAGAGCTGCCCTGGCACTTCTGCCGTCATCGTCACCACGTGTCTGGTGCATGCTGCTGTGTCTGCTGGTGAGATCTCTGCCTTCCCAGAGGTGCCGGTGCTCCCTCAGCTCTGCTTCCCAGGGACAGTGCTGCTGCTGAGATGCTGGAGCAGTGTAGGAACCCGTGATGGCTGGGACCAAGAAAGACATGGAGCCTGTGAGGGTCATACTCTGCCACAGGACCTTGCGTGATGGGCTGTAGGTGCAAAGCTTTTGTACATCTCCGTGAAAATCCATTTCATTTGAAGAGAGGGCAGTTGTGCGATGCCTTTGGCACACCTCTGGCAGAGGAGTGATTTCTTGTCACCCCAGCGCGACACATGAGCTGCAGTGCATACTCTTTATGAAAGCTAAAAATAAACGTGGAGTGACACACGGTGTCAGATAGCGTGCCTCCAGCTGCCAGTTTGAGTTGAGCCCTGTTGACTATAATGCAAGCTTGGCACCTGGCTCACGTGTAAACGCCTATATTTAGCTACCTAACTTCAGGTGTCTTAATCCCACCTCCTTAGGGTGGGAATCAGTTACCTGAACGCAGACATTCAGTGCCATTTCAAGGGCCATAGACCCAGAATGCCCTAGGACATTTGAGCCATCTGAGCCATCTGATATCTCAAATTAGATTAGTTGCTCATATTTAGGTGTCATTCTCTGTCTCCAGCCCAAAGTCTGAGAAATGAGGGGCACAAATCCTTTCCTGTCCATCCCAGCAGTCTCCCAGACAAACTGCAGTCTCCTTGAGTTCATCACAAGTTTAAAATAAAGCACATGCATAAAATCTAAGAGGGATTACAGCTTCTGAAAAGAATTGTAAAGACGGAGAGAATTAATACACAGTATCAAGAAAACCTTAAGTTTCATTTTTACGGGTGAGAAAAGACAAAATTCTGATACAGAATAATGCCTTTGGGGATAAAGAACTTTTACGACTTAAAACAAAAGTTTCGACAAGATCACAATGACAAATACACTAGGGAAGAAATTTATATTAAAGTCATAAATAAGACTCTCTAACTGCTAGAAGTGACAGAAAAGAAAAAGCTGCAACCGCAAGACTCTATAGTCAGAGTAGTTTTCTGTACTTGGGGAATGTAGAATATTTTCAGTGTAAACAATGAAAAATGTATTTAAATTCTGGGAAAAAGAATTCTTGGTAAGCTACAGGACTCAAAATTATACATGAAAAAGGTAGTTTAAAAATATCATAGATCCATAAAAGGTATCTCACTTGTTTAAAATCATGCTGCCATTAATTTCTAGCTCCCCATCATTTCAGGTTAATTTTCAAATATGTATACAACTCCAGTGACAGTCAAAAAAAAAAAAGAAGAAAAAGAAAGAAGAGACCTTTCATAGTTACTAAGAGAGAATACAAACTTATGCCTGAACCCAAGAGTGGCACCCAGGCATCATAGGTAAGTTCCTACTTTCAGTGGGACAGGGATATTTATTTTATAGACTTTTTTGATTTTTTTTTTCTATTTTTTAATAGAAAATTATTTTATAGGTCAGTATACTTCCCTGCCAGGAGGACGGCCTAAATACTGCTGTAGTTTTACTTCTGTATACTTAATATTCATCAAACCTGGCAGCCTTGTATCCCCTTTTCTGGTGGGATGCCCTAATTCACCAGGAGCAAGGATTTCATCCTCATTCTCTCTCTGAACTACTGCATATTGACTTCTTCCAGGCAAGGTTTCAAACTGGAAGAGGGGAGATTGAGATTAGACATTAGGAAGAAATTTTCCACTCTGAGCGTGGTGAGGCACTGGAACAGGTTGCCCAGAGAAGTTATGGATGCCCCATCCCTGGAGGTGTTCAAGGCCAGGCTGGATGGGGCTTTGAGCAACCTGGTCTAGTGGGAGGTGTCCCTGCCCATGGCAGGGGGGTGGAATGAGATGATCTTCAAGGTCTCTTCCAACCTAAACCATTCTATGATCCTGTAATAAGTAGAACAAGAGAGACAGGAAATATGAATATTCCCAGCCTGCCCTGTGCAGTTGGCTGTGGTGGCCTCAGTTGTGAGTCAAATTTCTCTTGCAGATGTCCAATGCCAGGGGTAATCACAAAAGCACTGAACAAGTGAGGGTGATGGCAACTAAGGGGTCTGCATCCACTATTTTTCCTTGCTGCATTTTGTGTAGAGCCCAACCAGTCAAGCATTTCACAGGCAAGCTTGCTCAACCTCAGTGTGCCTCATGCAGAGGTCTAGTGGGGTGGTTTTAAGAAGATGGCATTAGCTGTTCAGCACTTCAGGGCAGAGGGCTTCCAGGAACCTGTGAACTCTAATCCAAGGACAAGACAGCAGCTGAGCGGAGGTTTTGAGGCTCTAAATGGTAGATTTATTTGTAAACCTCTTCATGCCTGCAGTTCCTGGAATCCTTCCTCAGAGGGAAAAAAATAGATTCTGCATGAAAGAGTAGTTTTGTCTGAATGCAAAGTGCCAGATTCGCAAGTGGTGTCAGCTGGCCCAGCTCCACTGCATGCAGGAGCATTGCACTTAACCAGCCAACATGTGCACTCAGAAATGTTGGGAGGGGAGAATGTCTCACCTTCTGGTCTTTGCAGTAATTTGTATGGCTTTAAATTTAGATGTTTCCAGAGAAGACCTTGCCTGCTGCAAAGGAGAAAAATCATTCCACAGAAGATGAAAACAGACAAAATAGTGAATCAGCCCTCAAAAGTCCATTGTGCCAAGATGCTGTCCAAAGTTGCAATTAGAGTAAGCAGGGATTTTTTAAACAGGCAGATGTTCAAACAATAATACATCGACAGGAGGCCACGGCAGCTCACAATCAGCCACTAAATTTGTACCAGTAATTTAGAAGAGAGGCTGATGTGTGAAACAGAAACAGTTAATTTCCAAGGGAAATATACAGAGAAAATCAAACCCTCTCTAACTGTGAGCAGATCCAGCACAGGCAGCCGTACCGGTGCGTAGGATACGGTGTCTGGGAGCCATCTGTGCCTGGGGCTCCCAGCTGGCACTGCCTATGGCGCAGCCCCGGACCTGAGCCTGTCAGGGAGGGCTCTGGCCTGAGGAACCTCAGAGGACATTGGTGGGTGCTGTAATCACTGAACATCACTGCTGGGGAAGCTGGGAGGGTGCTTGCAGAACATGAGATCCATGGTGGTAAAGGGTGTCAGGCTGGAAAGTTCTTATTTAGTGGTCAGACTCATGTTAGGAAGGTTTTTCTCTACTAATAGGTGGTGGGGAGAGGTGGAATAGCTCCTGCTTCTCATGTTGTTCGATGCCTGTTTTTCTGCAAAAACCAGAGGAGGATTTTGGTTGCAGTGGAGGGGTGCTGTATACGAGTAGTGTTCGTCAGTCAGTGTGGGAGAACCAACCTGCAAGTAAGCACTCCTTTGAAGAAACGCTCTGAAGAGGAAGACTTGTTTTACTGAAAGCATGAAAAAGCACCAACAAAAATTAAATATGAATGTCTTTAGGGTAAGAACATATAGTTTGCCCAGAGAAGTTGCGGATGCCCCATCACTGGACATGTTCAAGGTCACATTGGATAGGGTTTTGAGCAATCTGATCTAATGAAAGATGTCCCTGCCCATGGCAAGGGGGCTGGACTAGATGATCTTTAAAGGTCCTTTCCAACCCAAACCAGTCTATGACTCTGTATTTCAAGTCAGCATGCTTAGCCCCTCGTCAAGAAAAGCTTTATGGAGTGGCAAACTGTGATGCTGAGTGATGGCAATTGTATGACTGTCCTTCAGAAGTAGGAGCTAGTTCATATTCTCTGCGAGGATGCTAAGGCAGGGGAGTGGGTCATTTGGGTCAGAATTGGAGGAGAAAGTAGGCAACAAATATATTCTTTTCCTGTTCATACGCTGGGAACATATGCTTTCAACACCATCATTTGGTAGCTCAAAATTTAATTTTATTTCCATTTTGCTGTGTTAGACAAGGAAGTTTATTGAAATATCATTTTTAAGGGACACTACAAAGAGGCAGCAGATTCCTGTCAATGCTTAAACAGCTAAGACACTAAACCAATTTCTCCTAAAAAATCAGCCCTTTCTTTATACATGTGTTTCTTCATAGATGTCAGAGTCTGGGGGCTGAAATTACTCATGTTTTGAACTTTCTGAAAGTGATAATTTTAGGGAAGTTTGAGCAATAGTAACTGAAAAAATCGGGAAAGCTCAAATTTTTTACAGTGCGTGCAGTGTAGTACTGTACAGCTCATTTCACCCATTGTGTTACACAAACAATAGTGTAGCTATTGATTTTTCACAATTTCACCTTGACTTTGTCCTCTGCTGTGTCTTATCTTGTCTGTGTCTTCACATGAAGGTGAAACTTAGGAGAAACAGGTTTCAAGACACTAAGAAATAAAAAGAAGTGAAGAAGATCAAACGATGGCTGACAGCTGAAGGCTGCAGTTTGGAAGGTATTTACATGTATTAAATGATAAATTTTGATTTAGATGCAAGACAAAACACCTCAGGACTGTTGTGGAGTTCCCAAAATTAACCTTTGGACAAAGTCATTAGATTTTCTCAAGGAAAGGAGCCTACCTGTCCACAATGACATGCATTAGGAATGGACACCAAAGCTCAGCAAGACCCACAAAAAGTGTGACTCAGGATAGGAAATTATACAAGAGCTCAAAATAAAATTCCACAAGAAAACTGCACAAAAAGCTGTGTATCCTTTGCTGAATGGCAGTGCCAATGCCAAGCATACGGAAAAAGGTACAAAACCTTGGATGTACACTTCTGTGGTGCGTACTCACAGGAAGAACAATGAAGGCCACCGTATTGCTAGCTCAAACAGGCCTCGTAGGACAACAATGCAGCAGGTGACAAATGGACAGTCAACCTCAGAGCCAATGGGACACATTACTCGTAACACAGTCAGAGGAGCAGAAGCCAAAGTGATGCCAAAACCAAACATGCTTGCTCCAAGGGAAAACAAGCAGCAACAACCTTACAGACAGAAGAAAACAGACTGTCGTAATCCAATGCTTATTATCAGGGAAGCATCACAGAGGTCAGTGTTGGTGTCCCTCGTGTACCTTGGGGCAAGAACCCGTGAGCCAAGGAAGCCCCTGATAGATGGCAGCCCAGCCTGATGTGCACCACCAGGCATGCCCGCCTCAGACTCTGGCTTTCCCTGTGCAGGAGCATCTTGTCCGTGGGTTCTTTTGCTGCTGGCCGTCACTGTCCTTCCCCAGGAGTGGCCTGTTCTGCTTCCCATGGAGGTTGCTCACCAGCTGGCTATGGGCTGCGGCTTCTTGGCTTTGCTGCCCATCTCTTCTTGCCACAGGCTGCTCTCCCCCTGCAACTCTGCAGCTCGCTGAGCAACTACCCTTTCACCATGACTTTGCAGCCACTGATTGCTTCTGATTTCTGATTGCTTCTCTGGTCTCAACTTTGTGTACATGTGTGTGTGAAAAAGCAAAAGGAAGGGTATGGTAAGAATATCTTTTCACTAACTTTTTCCAGGTTTTTCCCGTGTGAGGTGTTTACACTCCATATTACAGAGTATGGAAAAAACATTCCCTGTAACAGTACTAAGGGAAAAGACCACATTAGAAATGTGCCAAACTCCTTGGCTTCATCCAGCAGATGCATTCGCTGGAGATGGCAGGGCACCCAGCTGTGTCAAACACGTTCTGAGGTTATATTCAGAGGAAAAAGAAGTTCACACCTATGTTCTACGTACTACACTTGAAAAATCCCAGTGATCTCACAAAACCCCCTAAGTCTGGGGCAAGAAGATAGGGAAGTAGGGTCTTTGCCTCAGAACCATAAAGCAACCAGGAGAACCAACAAACATCCAGGCACATGCAGTTCAGCACAGAAAAAGGACCCTTCATTTAGATGTCAACTCCAAGAAGCTAAATAGTAACATGAAAATGGAACATTTTCTACTACCTAGAAAGGAGAGGAATATTTGGAGAAATGGTAAATAGAAGTGATTTTTTTCCATGCTTAAAGAACCAGGAGGCTGTAGCAAATTGGTATCCCGATAAAGACAAAACACTCATTCTGGCCTGTAAAAAAAGGAAGAGATAAAAGGGGTCAATGAGATTTCAGTCATGAGTTGCTATGATGATAAATGCAAAACAAGTTTGTTCACTGATGGCTCTAAGAAAGCATTGCACAATCCTTTACAATGGTGTGGTCAAAATTTAAAAACCCCAATAGAATAATCAACATTGGAATGAACAAAACGTAAGCTTTCAATAAACTCAAATAAAGAATGTGGCTTTGGTCTCAGTCCATGGGTGAAAAATGTTTCATGTTTTTATTTATGGGAGGCCACTATTAGCTGACACTGACCATAAACCACTTGTTGACAGTGCCAAAAGTGGCCTGGCAAACCGTTCTGCTGCCGCTAAGAATAGAGCTTGTTTTTTCAGCTACAAATGTATGATTTGCAAATTGAACAGCAAGTGGGGAAAGAATTAATAGTTGCAGGCGCACTCAGAGCATTTTGACAGTGCGATGGAGCTAAGTCAAGAGGTATGTTATGTACTGTGAATCTGATTAAAAATGTGGTCTGGTTTCAGGTGAAAATGTAGACTATTATTCCTGGCACTATTGTTAGGAACAAGATCCTACAAAAAATAGCCCTGGAGAACGAGTACAGTGTATTCCTAGACCCCATTGTAAGGGAAGGCTTTCAGTACTGTTGAGATTTTATTTGAAAGCACCAAGATAATGATTGCGAAGCTATTATAGAAAAAAAAAATTGCTTCAAAGGGTAGGTATAAGGATGATTTGCAGAATCAAAAACCTAAGAGTAGGACAAGACTTTAATGTTGACCTAAAAAGAACAATTGCTTTCATTAAGACTGGCTTACAAAAAGTACAAAGGATATTTATAGCAAGTCATCTCAAAGAGCCAATGTTTGTGATATAGGAAGACTTGGTCCAACAAGGAGATACAGGCAGAGTTTTTTTACATTATATATACTTGTTTATGATGAGGAGTTTTTTACAGTTGTTCTGCCTTCCCTGAGATTACAATACTAGAGAGTAACCATGGTTAAACAAATGATCTCAAACATTTATTTTTGTGAAATATAGTATTCCTGGCCTGACTACGGCATGCTTTTCAGTAGGCGTGTGTTTGCAGTGAAATTTGAATTTAAAAATACAATTAACTAGCTCCAATTACCTATAGCCTAAGTAGTTGGAATAAGTTAGTGACAAAAATATAGTACCTACCTAAGAAGATACTAAGATTGACATGTATCTGTATTTAACAATATTCAATCAAAGTAGGAATATCACTGAGGAAGTATAGGACTTTTTTGGTTTTCCCCTGCAGAAAACTGAAGCAAGATACCTTCATTGCTATACACTGATATCAGGAATGGGTTTTTTTGGAAACAAGCAAAAAAACAGTATAAAATTTCATATGGCTTGGAATGCAATTCCTTCAAAGGGCACTGCAGTAGCATTGGGGTAGCAAGAACTAGCTCTATCTTTTGATGAAATGGTTACTCGGGATGGGTAAATATGATAAAGAAACAGATAAAGCACCTCAATTTATCACTAAACGAATGGCAACAAGTTATCTACTGTGGAGAAGGCAGTTGCAGGCAGGCCACAAATACAGCAGGATGAGATAGCTGAACCAAAGCACAGCAAAGCCAGGAAGCAAATCCACCACTGCCGAACAAAATGGGGGTACTGCTGTGGGAGAGTCATAGGTCTGGCAAAATTGTAAATCACAGGTATGTTTTGATGTAGATGAATGTAAAACACATGAAGAAAAAATAACTCTGACAAGTCATACTCACACAAAAGGCTTTAAATCTGTTATTACATCTCAGGAAATGTACCGTGGATGCATTGTGGATTGTTCTAGGAAGACGTCTGCGCGGTACTTCAAACAAAACATTACAAATTATTAGAAAAGGGAAAGAAGCAAAGAAAAGAAAAAAGAAAAGAAAAAACATGATGCTACTGCCTGTCCACATCTTGAGTATTATGTACCGTCCTGTCCTCCCAGCCCATGGACACATCTAATAGAATGACAGTGGAAGGTAACAGAAGAAGGTGGCAAGGATGAGTAGGAGTATGAAACAACTGCTTTGTAAGTAGATAGATTAGCATTCTTTAGCACAGAAAAAAAAGATTCCTTAAATGAATATTTTAAAAGTGTATGAAATCATAAGCACCATGGAGAACATAAAGAGGGAGTGATTATTCACTCATCCCAACACAGGAATAAAGAAATTAATCTAAGCAGCAAATTTAAAGCAAACAGATGTAGTCAAAACCATAGGTGTTGTGGAATGATTGCTGCAGGACATTAGGGAATACAGAAAGATAAACTGGTTCAAATTTACTTTGATAAATGCATGGGTGAAAAGACCAGTGAGAACCATTAAAGACACATAAAAACACTTCCAACTGCCAGGTTGCAGGAAGTTGGGGCAGCAAAGGTACAGCAAGGGAAGCATGACCTTAGATACCCTTCTCTCATCATCTGTTATGGAGAAGACAATGGCACTATGGACTGTATATACAGTTTACTTCAGCCTGAGCATAACTCCACATGGGTCCTGAGTAGTGGTAAGTGTCCAGGACCTACACTTTAGCATATATGGAGAAAACTCCACAAGATCCATGAAGACCCAAAAGACCACAAGCAAGAGGTTTCTGAGAATATTTTTAGGGGAAACAGAAGGAAAGACCATTTACAAATGAAAGCAAGCTCCAACCATTTTGTTGTCTGCAGAGAGATTATCGAAATGTCAGATTCAGAGAGAAAAGAGTCATAGAATCACAGAATGACAGAATCAGACCATTTGAAAGTGAATGGCACCTCTGGAGAGCATCTAGTCCCTGCTCACAGCAAGTTCAGCTACAGCCCATTGCCCGGGACTGTGTCCAGGTGGGTTTTGAACATCTCCACAGATGGACACCTCACAACCTCTCTAGGCAACCTGTGCCAGTGCTTGATAAACTTCACAGAAAAGTATTTTTTTCCTTACGTTTAAATGTAATTTCCCGTATTTCCTTTTGTGCCCATTGCCTCTTGTCCTGTCACTAAATACTACTAAGAGCCTTTACTTCCATCAGGTATTTATATACCTTGGTGAAATACCCCTAAGCCGTCTTTTCACCAGGGTGAACAGTGCCAGTTCTCAACCTCGCCTCATACAATTCTCAATCTCTTCATTGTCTTTGTGGCCTTTTGCTGGACTTGCTCCAGTATGTCCATGTCTCTGCTGTACAGGGAAACCCACACTTCCATCCAGCACTCTGGATGGCATCAACTTGACGACAATGCTTCCCACCATGCATCCCAGGATGGTTTTGGCATTCTTTGCTGCAAGGATGCATTGCTGGCTGATGTTCAACTTGGTGTCCACCAAAACCTCCAGTGCCTTTTCTGCCAAAATGTTTTCCAATCCATTGGCCCCAGCATGGAGGTATATCCCCACTGGCACATGGTTATTCCTCCCCAGGGGCAGGAGTTGGCATTTCCCTTTGCTGAACTTCATGTCATAACAACTGGTGCTTTTTTCCAGCCTACCAAGGTCCTCTGAATGGTGACGCACTCATTTGATGTATCAGCCACTCCTCCCAGTTTTGTATTGTGCTGAGGATGTACTCTGCTCCATTGTCCAGATCATTAATGGAGATGTTAAACAGCACTGGACTCAGTATTGACTCCCGGGGTGCATCACTAGTGATGGGTCTCCAACTGGGTTTTATGCCACAGACAGATTATAACCTTTTCAGCCCAGCACTTCAGCCAGTTTTTTTATTTACCTCACTGTCCACCTATCTAATCTATACTTCCTCAGTTTCTCTATGAGGATGATGAGAAGTAGTGTCAAAAGCCTTACCAGAGGTAAGATCAACAACATCCACTGCTCTGCCTTCATGCACTGAGCCAGTCATCTCATCATAGCAGGCTGTGAGGTTGGTTGGGAATGGTTTCCCCTTCGTAAATTCGTGCTGACTGTTCCAAATCACCATCTTTCCCTGGATGCTTGGATATGATTTCCAGGATTAGTTGCTCCAGGATATTCCTGGAAGTCAAGCTGAGGTGGCAGGCCTGTGGCTCTTGAGATCCTTCTTCTTGCCCTTCTTGAATGGCATTTGCTTTCACCCAGTCCTCAGGAACCTCCCCTGATCACCATGACCTTTCAAAGATAATCTAGAGTGGCCTCACAATGACATTAGCGAGCTTCTTCAGCGCTCATGGGCACATCCTGACAGCTCCCATGGACGTGTTCATGTCCACTTTGTTTAAATGCCTCTTAATGTGATCATCCTCTGCCATAGGTACATCTCCATTGCTACAGAATTCTCCACTCATCTCAGGAGCCTGGGATACTTGAAGGCTGTACTTACCACTTACCACTTACCACTTACCACTTACCAAGACAGAGGGCAAGTGTCATTGATTACTTCAACCTTTTCCATGTTCTTTGTCACTAGGCCACCTGCCCCATTCAGCAGTGGGCCCACATTTTCACTTATCTTCTTTTTGCTGCTGTTGTACTTGATGAAGTCTTTTTTGTTGCCCTTTACAACCCTGTCCAGATTCAAGTCCGTGTGGATTTTGGCTTTCCTAACCCCATCCCTGCTCACTCAAATAGTGTCTCTCCCTATTCCTTCAGTGTGACCTGTCCCTGCTTCCCCTTATGTACACTTCCTTTTTAGGTTTCCCATTTGTCAGGTGCTCCTTGTTCATCCACATAGATCTGCCACCTTTTCTTGACTATCTTCATGTGGAGAAGGACGAGTCTTAAGCTTGAAAGAGGTGGAACTTTAGAACTGATGAGGTTTCCTGGACTTCTCTGCTCTCTGGGACTGTATCCCACAGGATTCTTCAAAGATCCTCGAACAGGCCAAAGCCTGCTCCCCTGAATCCCAGTCCTGCTCCTTGCCTTGCTCTTTTTTCTCAGGATCCAGAATTTCACTAACTTATGCTACCAGCTGAGAGCCCTCATGGACATAGCACCCAGCCTTTCCTCTGCCACTAGGTCACTAACCCCCTTCTAGAGCTGCAGATCTGCAGATGGGGCTGGAGCCATCCTGGTGCCAGAATTCACCAGCTTCCAGCCTTCACCATCAGAGTGGTCTCCATTTCCCAGTGCCACAAGCATGGACTCTGCCTCTCTCTCCGTTGGTGCAGCTGGGGGTTCAGGGTCTGGTAGCTGAAGGGTTTTGGAGAAGCTCCAGTCAGTCTCTTGTTTGCCATCTCTGATACTGTGCAGCCTGTGGACTCCCTTCTTCAGCTCCCTCAGTTGGCAGTACGGGCCACCTCCATCACTTGTGTACTGCAGGTAAGGAGCACACCTAAGCTGGGTCTCTGGTGAGAGGCCTCTGATGTCTCCACAGCCCTCAGCCACAGAGCTGCATCCATCCGTAGGAGCTCTTTCTGGTCCAAGATCTGCAATCTGCCAGGGGTAGATGGTCCTGGCGAGCTGGGGACCATGCCCCACCACACATCACCATCACTGCAGAGGATGCAGATGCTGTTCTGAGCAGATGCTGGTCCCCTCTGTGTGTTGTCTTCCAAAACCTGCTGTGTCTGGGAGCAGACTAGCCAAATCAGAAAACCATTACTTATTTTTAGTTTTGCACTGGACTTGTAAGCAGAGCATCAATTTTTGGCAGTTGTCCTTCCCAGCAGGTGTATGAGCTGCACTCTGTCTTCCAAAATAGCTGGAAATCTAATTAAGTCAAGATGCTTGTCCCTGTGTAGACCCACACAGACTAGGAGAGAACACTCAAGCCCCTTCCATTGTCTTTCTAGAGCTTCATAATCTCCTTAAGGTTCACAAGTGTTCATCTCTCTATCTGGAGGAGCTCAAGGGCTCAAGGGCTCAGGACTCCATAAAATTCTCTCAGCTCTCTGTTTAACCACGTTCTCAGGTGTTTCAGTTTAGACATACAAAATATATGGTTGCCCTAAAACTTTCTTATTCTATGCTTCAATTTCCTACTTGCAAAATAAGCATAATATACCTTCAGGCCACCTGGTATTTGAAATTATGAAACTGAAAACAAATCATGTAATTTAGCAATTACAACTTTGCTCTGTCTGAGCTATTCCACATAAATGGGTCAATTTCTAATTTAAAAATGTTTTGCAGGAACATTTTTCTTTTTTTTCTAAATCAGAAATTAAAAATGCAAGATTATTCTATGTAATTGCATGTAATGTAAATTCCAATTTCCACACAAGTCTCACAGTCAATGCTATTAGAAACCTGTGAGGGAATTAATGATAATGAGAAAAACCTCCTTAGGGGGTTAATTTTAAGAGTGTGCTGTAAACAAGGAATGAGACCACATGCTGAACAATGCAGAATAAAAATTTAATAAGTTACTACCCTTTAAGTAAGATGCCATCCATCCTTTTCAGTAAATGAGGATGAAATCTTGAGCAAGAAGTAGCATTTGATCAGGTAATTAGAGACTCTATCATAACACATGCCATATGCATATACACAAGGAAACGAAAATAAAGTTGAGAAGGAAACTTTAATTATGCTTCCTGAAGCTAATTAAGGAAGATCTTGAGGGGGTCCTACAAGCTGCGTTCTAGGACCTATGATGAGGTCATCAAGAAGACAGACAGGCAGGATGAGAGGGTACGAACTCAAATTGCGACAAGAAATGTTCAGATTACATGGAAAGAGAAATTTTTACACTGTGAGGACAGCCCAGCAGTGGATCAGGTTTCCTGAGGACTGCACATTTTCAGGACCCATCTAGATAACACCATGAGCAACCTGGTCCGACGCCCTAGCTGACCCTGCTTTGAATAGGAGGTTGGACTAGTAACCTCCTAGGGTCTCTTCCCACCTGGATTATCCTATGGTTCTGTGAATTCACTTTTTTCTTCCATTAGACTGCTTGACTTTGTAAAGTTATTATTCTTTACGCATCGTATTTATGCATTCTCATGGAAAGCTTGCAAAGGTAGAGATTTCTGCATTCTCCTGTAGCTGAACTGCTTTCAGTGAAAAACTTTCACAAACCAAAGGCTGTCTGAAATCAATTGATCACTCTGATTTCTAAGTTCTTGTTTCAGATCCCGCGTAACAGTTTAAAATAAAGGCTCATACTGATCCCTGCAACTATGGATTGTTGGGGAATGGCTCTTTTCACTGAGGTTTCCAAAGTTGTTATATAGCGCTACCAAAATTGATTATTTTATTTCTATCTTCTGCCTTAAATCTGAATGTGCAATTAACTGTGCTAACTGTGAAGGAAATAGGACCAGGACAATTATTGCTTCAGCTTTTTGTTTTTGTAGATGTATGTAAATTTAGAATGGTCCAGTGATCTTAAAACATGAGACATCTTATCACAACCCTCCCCTGCCCCCGTGACAGGGTAGCATACTCTAGCTTCAAGAACAGTGAAAGGGCTAAAAGGATCAAGGAAAATAAATTACTGTAGGGGATACTTTTGCTTATGGAAGAAGAAAATCCATCCTCTCCCCTCTCCTTTTTTAATTGTGCAAACAACTTTGGGGGGCAAAGGAGGGGTCAAGACCAGGGTGTTTCCTACTGAATATGAACTTGGAGAGATTTGTAAAGATCATCTGGGGAGACTTTACTCCCTCTCAAAACTAGCCAGGTAAATTTTTTTCTAGTGAACAATAATTGGTAAAACTAGGATTTCAGTCCTCCCACATAACAAATTCAGTCCAGGTGTATTGAAAGGTTTTAAGTGGGATGGTTTGTTTGCTTTAAGAACCAGACACACAAAACCAGAATAAAAGAAAATGGAATAATGTTCCCCAGTTACACAAAGGCTCAAGAACCAGAGCTTTTGAGGATTTTTCAGGAATATGCAGGATACTAGAGATGCAAATTAAGTTCCATTTTCTGCTTGAGGGAACTAAAACCTGCCCTCTTACCTTCCTGGTATAAACCAAGCAAACAAATTGCCCTCACTCACACTCTGTGATATAAAGAATATATATATGCTTTTTCTAATGGAATGTAAGAATATCAACAAGGAACAGAGAGAAAGCTCAACCTAGAGCTGTCCTACCAGGCTGGAGAGTGGGGTGCTCTGCAAGGATATGGGGCATGTAGGAGAGGAGATAGTTCACAGAATTCACAGAATTCACAGAATTGTTAGGGTTGGAAGGGACCTCTGGAGATCATCTAGTCTAACCCTCCTGCCAGAGCAGGGTCACCTACAGCACGTTACACAGGACAGCGTCCAGGCGGGTTTTGAATGTCTCCAGAGTGGGAGACTCCACCACCTCTCTGGGCAGCCTGTTCCAGTGCTCCACTACCCTCAAAGTAAAGAAGTTCCTTCTCATGTTAAGATGGAACTTCCTATGTTCAAGTTTATGCCCATTACCCCTCGTCCTATCACTGGGCGCCACTGAAAAAAAGACTACTCCCATCCCCCTGGCATCCTCCCATTAAGTATTTGTATGTATTAATAAGATCCCCCCTCAATCTTCTTTTCTCTAGACTAAAGAGACCCAAGTTAGTCTAGTCTAGTTAGTTCAGCTGGTCATAGCTTAGGTGAGAAATCTGATCCCTGAACCTATGGAGAAAAGGCAGGAGATCGCCACATTGTAATTTATGAAGCAAATGCTTTATTTCTTTGGCTTTTCTTTCAAATACCTTAATGGTTTTGTTTGTGCCAAATAGGAACATTCTGTGTCAGAACATCTTTTTTTTTTTTTGTTCTTGCCAAAATAAGAACGTAGAATTTGGTTGGTGCCAATGACATTTTTATTTCTCATTTCCTGTTTTACAGCAGAACTAAAAAAAAAATAAATCAGTAATTCATATAGAGATCTGCTGCAAGTTTGCAAGGGTTATTCAGTTTAGAGCTGGAGCTAGAGAGCTCCTTCCAATGCTGGAATAAATAAGCACAGCTCCTCTTGGCTTTAAAGTTTGTCCTGGTGACTATCCAGGGCTGTGTTTGAGCCATGGAATAGAAAAGAAATGTAACTGATGAGGAGTTAATAAAAGTTTTAGACACGCATTAAATAATGCACCTTTAACGCTCCAGACACAGTAAACCCAGCGCTTATAAAATTAACAAAGGTTCTTTTTGTCCTTGCCTGACTTGCACTGTAGTCCCATCTCATATTACTGATAAACCCTGGAAATACAGGGACTGTTCCTTCTGCGTGTATCCTTCACAGCTCCGTTCTAAGGATACATGCTGTACCTCGGGCTGTGTCAGGATCTACTGTGCTTCCTTCTCACCTATTCATTTCTTTCAGTCTTTAATGTGCAAGATCCTCTCCTATTGCCATGGGGATAGCCATTCAGTCAGAAAACTGTTTATTTCGTTTCAGATGCTTACATGGTAACAGTAGGGTCAGGTTCATTCCAGCTTTTACTCCTGCCGAGGATAAAAACAAATCCTTTATTTTAAAATATGCTTCGATTTCCAAGTTGCCCGCTTGATTTTGTTTGCTTCTACCAGCATCTAGCAATGATTCTTGGAAAAAATGATCTTTCTTTTTCAGTACCATAAATCTGAAAAAGAAAGATATATTCTTCCTTTTCCGCTTTGGTTCTTTTCAGATGTGTACTAGATTTAAAATGTCTCTTCAGACCTCCATTGCTACCAGACGTGATTCCTTGCCAGACCAATCAGACTTACTGTGAAATAAGGTTTCCTGTCATATTAAGGTACAGCTGTCATCTTAACCCTCAGTGCTGCAAACAAGCAGTTGCTGGAAGCAGATCATAAATAGAACTATAATCTGTGCACCTCAATTTTCCACATGTCTGGCCAAGAAAGGTATCTCTCCATGACATCATTCCATCTCATCCATTTCCCTGTCTCCTCAGTCTTACAACGCTTTTATCCTCCTTTTTATTTCTTCTGCATCCACTTCCCCTGCAACCCCTTGAATCATTTCTCTGTGCCGTTTTGGTTACTGCATGTAATCCAGCGGTGACTCATGGAAACGCCTGTAGACTCCTCGCCTATTTATTCTACCAGCCATATCCTGTTATTTGTCTGTCTCTCAACTATTCTTGTAACTAGACACTTTCTGCTTGACTTTACAAATGTTGCTTTTCTTGCTTAGGATTTTCATTCTTGAACATGCAGCCCCAGTGTTGCTCCGATGCCTTTCCTGTCTCTAATTTTCCATGCTCTGCTGACCAAAAAGAACCCACCTCTTCAGCAGTTTAGCAGAATGCATCCATCCACCTTTTTACTTCTGCAGTGGAAACTGAATTGGCCTCTTCTTACACTGACTATGAGTTGGTGGCCCTCTTCTCCTGCTTCACAGACCCCAATGCCGGCAGAGGCCAAAGGACAGCCCCTTTAACCCTAGTCCCTTTAATCCTGGTCCCGCACTCGCAGTATGATGACACTGTGCATCCTGCATGTGGGCTTTCTTTATCACAGAATCACAGAATCTTCAGAGTTGGAAGAGACCTCTAGAGATCATCTAGTCCAACTCCCCTGCTAAAGCAGGATTGCCCAGAGCACATTACTCAGGACTGCATCCAGGCGGGTCACGAAAATCTCCAGAGTAGAAGACTCCACAACCTCCCTGGGCAGCCTGTTGCAGTGCTCTGTCACCCGAACTGTAAAGAAGTTTTTCCGTGTATTGGAACAGAACTTCCTATGTTCCAAGCTTGTGCCCATTGCCCCTCATCCTGTCACTGGGAACCACCGAGAAGAGTCTGGCTCCATCTTCCTTCAACCCACCCTTTACATATTTGTAAGCAATAATAAGGTCTCCCCTCAGCCTTCTCTTCTCCAGGCTAAAGAGTCCCAGCTCTCTCAGCCTTTTCTCATAAGGGAGATGCTCCAATCCCTCAATCATCTTGGTTGCCCTTCGCTGGACTGTCTCCAGCAGTTTCCTGTCTCTCTTGAACTGGGGAGCCCAAAACTGGCCACAGTATTCCAGTTGTGGCCTCACCAGTGCCGAGTAGAGGGGGAGAATGACCTCCCTCGACCTACTGGTCACACTTTTCCCTTCTTTTTCTGTACATCTTGTCTACCAAAGAAATTAAAATATTACCCACTTATGTATGTTTACAACTAAGCACTTTTGTCCCTCCCTCTGTAAAGGAATGACAGAAGTAAAGGAGAAAAGAATGAGAAGACAGAGGAGAAGACAAGGCAAAGGATCTTTTCTGTGTATTTTCTTTCTTCCATTACATTTCCTTTTTCTTTTTCTTGACACTCCTTAACTAGAACACCAGTTGTGTAGATTTGAGGGAAAAAAGAACGTATTCTCCATGCTGCCCTCTTTGAGGATGCTGAGACAGCCATTAGAGGTGTCACCCATAGGATAAAAGGCCCTGATGCTGAGCCTCAGTAACATCTTTGTTAGCATTTTTGCTACTAATATTTTAAAATTATAAATCATATTAGGATCAAGTATCTTTTTTTTCTTGTTCTATTAACCTTAGCTGATATTTTCTTCCTATGTTGTCATTTGTGCTTTTCAAAGTACTGCAGACTTCTCTTCCTTGTGATTTAATTTTCTTCAGTCTTGAGGTTAACACTCTACTGCACAAAGACTTCTGAATTTAAAATAACAAAGGAAGTTTCTAGCCCCTCCCTATAGGAACTGTGCTTGTCAGTCTTGGAGTGGGGCTCCAAAGAAACAAGGACCCCGATACTTCCCTCCCTCAGAGTACAGCTTCAAACTCTGCGTGGTCTGGTAAGAACTTCAACATCAGGTGGGTTTTAGAGCACAGCCAGATCTCACATTTGCTGGAGCTTTCCCTTCCAGACCTCCCGCAGAGCCAATCCCACTGAAATATAGCACCTCTGTGAAAAAGTGATGCTATTCTCAGCTTGCAGCTTTAGGCTCTGACAGTAAAGGTGCCCGAAAGGAAAACATCTATTCATGGGGGGAACACGTCACTAGGGGCAAAGCAGGAATCTTCAAAGAAATCTTAGGGTTTCAGTATTGGCTACCCAGCTAGCATTGGGTCTCATTGGCAAATAAAGAGTCTGAGATCTTCTCATCTGTAATTTTTAAACTGTCAGTCACAATCATTTTAACGATTAAGAACTCCTGTCCTACAAGCCCACTGTTCGTTAAATGCTCCGAACTAAAGACAAAGAAAACTGTTGGTCTCCTTCAAAAATATCCCAGGCTGACAGTTTTCATAATTTTCCCTAGTGGGATTATGATAATATCAAACTACATACTACTGAAAATTCAGATAGTAAAAAGACATGGGAGACACATCCATTTTGACTGGATTCACCATACATTGGTGAAAGTTTTATTTTTCAGCAGCAAGACTGCAGCATTCTTGTTACAAGACTGATAGGTCAAAAGTATTTCTGATGCAAAGCTCAGTGACACTGATGTTGGATGCTACTAGGCTTGGCATAAACTTTTTTTGGGAGCTTCTTAACATCTTAAAATCAAAAATCTCATTTTCTAAAGTGTCTTTTGACTTTTTGGGTAGGATTCACGTAGTCTTATTTCAGCCTAAGCTGCTTTTTAGGTAAAGTGCTGTACCCAAATGTCAGTCTGTGAATTATGGAAAGTGGTAAGGATGGATTTGAGTCCACAAAAACTAGACTATACCTAGAACTCAGACCACCTACCGTTAATATTTCTGTGTGTTCAACGGTTGACACTACATTCCTACTCTATAGACAGGCAGCACCACTCTTCCTCTTCTTTAAAGCCATGGTCAGTTGGCTGACCATGACCATGATATTATTTATGCCTGTAATTCCTCCCTAGCAGGCAGATATAATCACCTTTTTCTGACATCTCCTTCCTAGTACTTCAAGAGAAAAGCAAAATGCAGGTATCTATTGACACAAACTACACTTGCAGGAAGGAGAGAGTGAACCAGACTCTTTGCCAGATCCTTCACAGAACATTTATTCACAATTTGCTGTTTGCAGGATTAGGCAGTTGTCACCTCCCCACTTAAAAGAATCTCCTATCCGCACCTAAGATGTTCTTTTCCTTGCATCGGTCTTTGAAGAAATGATACGCAAGTCCTTGTTTAAAACTGCCATTCATGAACACTTGTTCTGGCTGGATTTAGCACTCAAGATACTAAAAGAAATCAGTGCCAAGTTTCTTACTGCTTCTTCATCAAAAGCTCAAACCAAGTAATAAACATAATGCAGGAAGTATCTCTCAAATGCCCACCAGTTGTTCCAAAATATAAGGAAGGATGGGTGATTTTTGTTCTGCTTTTGTTCACTTCTCTGGCTGTAGGGTTAGGCCTGGAAGAACAGTCTTTTTTTTTTTTTTTTTTTCCTTTTCTCTTTTTGTCCCAATTACATATGACAGTCTGTTGATAGAGAAAAACCACAGAAATGGATCCGGGTCAAATTGTCATCCGTAGTGCCCTGAATTGGTGCAGTGGAAAGACACCATTTGCTACAACTGTAAGGCTCTGTAAATTCCAGGATGCTAGATTTTTTTCTTAAAGAAAAAAGAAATAAATCAGTAAAGTAGGATAGCAGCAGTAAACTTCTACTTTTTGGAGACACCTTCTGTCCAGTTAATAAATGAAGCTCTCTCTAGGAAAACCTTACTTGTTCATTTTGAAGACCAGCAAGAAACTTCTGGTTGCCTAAAGACTTAACTCCTTTCCCTAGCCTGCATTCAGCCTAGGAAATCCTCAAACTGTTCTGCTACTGATTTTGTACTTCAGAAACCAAAACAGAGTATTCATCTCTGCCTCTTTGATAGCAGAATGTGTGCAGGGAATGGGGGAAACAGCCTGCAAACAAGCAAACAAACAAACGTCCTTAAGAAAAATTGGACTTTCTTGTAAACTAAGAGAACCGTCCTTAGCTAAGTCCCAACAGTAAGCATGCAGCAAAAAAGAAGAATGAATAAATGGTATTTGCTTTCTGAGTTGCAAAAAGAGAACTGTTCACTTAAAGAGGAGAAATATGAGTACCAGGATGCGTACTGCCTTTTTTTAATATCTATAACTGGTTATGGATCCCAGCTCTCAAAGTTGAGTGGTCTGAAGGGGGAAAAAACCCTCGCTGCTTCGGGGCCAAGCCTGAGTGTGGGCTGGTTCCCTCGCAGCAGCCTGTGCCTCGCCATCCCTGCCCAGGCAGCCATTTGCTCTCCACAAAATGACAGCTAATTTATAAGCAGGAGGGACAATTAGGGAGGTTGGATTCAAGCACAGTCCTGAATTCCAAGCTAACATATAGATCAAGACTGAAGGTACAGGTCAAATTTAAAGCCTGAAGGCATTGATCTAAATTATTTCAGGATTATGAGAGGCAGTGCTGAAAATTACCATTCCAGTAATACAAAATATCGCCATCTACTACCATTTGTATAAAAACATATTATTTTTTCATATGCCACCCAAAAGGATGATGTACACTTTCACTGCAAATGTCTCACAGATTAACTGAAAGACCAAAAAACCTGTTCTGTCTTCTGTATACCTGGGTTTAGAATAATGAATACAAGGTGAGAAGAGGCCAAGCAGCAGCTTTCCACAAACACAGCTTAAGCAGCAGAAGCAAAAAAAATCCACAACAAATCAGCTCTTTAAAGGGCATATGTGCTTACACACAAAAGGACAGTTAAATGAGTTTGCAGAACTGATCTTTTTTACGTGACTTCATCATGGCAACCATCAGGTTTAAGATGTATGTCTTTGACGTTGCATCAGTGGATACTTGCAAACATGCCTGAGAAATCTGCAAAACTGATTGCATAACTAAGGAAAAAACAAACATGCAAACACAGTGAAAATTTATTTCCTTCCAGTACTAATTGAACTGTTTGAAGTCTCAGGCTGGCCTTTTAGCATCACTGATTCAATGCTAACATTTAGACCAGAAGCAGCTTGGTGCAAACCTATGGTTGTGATCCTGTTGTGACATTCATCGTCTGCTGTCTGGCAGTGGAAGTGCATCATGCATGTGATTGTGCCCATCTTTAGTTCTCCAAAAGCTGGCTGTCAAGGTAGGCTTTAGAAAAGGGCATACAAGGAGCAGCATTGACTGGCTGAAAGGTGTCCAGAGGGCTTTCTGTTGCTATATCCTTGGAAAGTGTCTCACACTGGAGTGAGGTGAAATACATCTTGAAGAGGACTGTACTCTGCATTTATACGCAGACATGCAATACTGCCTTTTGGGTCTCTTTGGTATGGGATGATTACCCACTAAGAGGCTGTTCAGGCAGATATCGCTGCAGTTCTGTGGAGGTGGGGAATATTGCTCTTCTGTGAGTGTACGTTGAGAGTTATGCTTGGGAAAAGCTCTTAAAAAGCTCACAATTTGCTTTCCACAGTCTTTGTAACAATATTAACTGTTTTGCCATGAAACTATTTTTTGTGCCTAGACGCCTAATGCTTTTTTTTGGGTTGCAGTTAAAACAAGCTGAGGCCTTGAAGAGCAGTCATCCACTTTATCACCAGATGTACAAGACAGGGTTCACCAGCCCTTTTTTTCTCTCTTCATTCTGGCTTTCCTGCCCCATCTTGCATTAAGGGCTGGTGGCTCTCATGCTCCATTAACATCCCCAAAGTGCTCAGAGGCCAGGTAGAAACTTGACTGGTCCAACGCTAGTCCAGTATTTGATTTTGTTGACCTGTGAGAGATTCATCAGTGCAGAAATCTTTCTAACTGGATACCAGCTTTTTGGGCAATTTAGCCTACAACCTTCTGTGTTGGACATGAAAGACAGAGAGATGAAAACTTCTCAAGCAGATAAGGATACAGATTTTCTGGAATCAGCTCCCTCCTCTCTCAAACTGCATAGTGTTCATAAAGTGTGGACCCTGCCTCCAACTCTTACCTGGAGATTTTCACCACCCCCATGCAAAACACCTCATTTCATGGATCAGTTACGGGTAAGCAGTATGATAGAGACGAAATGCTGTTGCTACTCGGTGACACAGAGAACTGAAAACATGATTTTACCCAAGGAAAGACTCCCAGTGAGGTAGTCTCTTCACTAGCACATGTGAAGAAGTGGGAATTCAATCTCAGCAGACCTTTTTCTTCCCCAGAATTACTGTTTTTCATATGACAACAGCCTGAATCATTTGCATAGGATCATGAAAGCAAGGTTTTCTTTTCTGCATGTGCTTTAATTGTTTCCAGATATTTCACTCTCCTGTCTAGTCTTCTCTCTTGGGGTACAATGGCACAGCTTCCCAACCTAAGAATCTGTGAGCGTCCCAGTTTTCCACTGTGATTCAGCAATCTGGAAGAACTGAAGTGTTCCTGGTATGTATCCCCAGTTAAATGTTCCTGGTATGTAGTCCCGGTAAGCAAGAAGTTGGCAATCACAACAGTGAAGGGTTGGTTCACAGAATCACAGGATCACTGAATGGTTGAGGTTAGAAGGGACCTCTGGCCATCATCTTGTCCAACTGGCCCACTCAAGCAGGCTCACCTAGAGCAGGCTGCCCAGGACCATGTCCATATGTCTTTCGAATATCTACAAGGAGGGAGACTACACAATGTCTCTAAATCAGTGTCTGTCAGTGCTCAATCACCCTCACAGTAAAAAAGTGTTCCTGATGTTCAGACAGAGCCCCTTGTGCTTCAGTCTCTGCCATTGCCTCTTGTCCTGTCACTGGGCACCACTCAAAAAAGCCTGGCTCCACCTTCTTTGCACCCTTCCTTCAGGTATTTATACCCGTTGATGAGATACCATCTGAACCTTCTCTCCTCTAGGCTAAACAGTCTCAGCTCTCTCAGCCCTTCTTCATAGGACAGATACTCCAGTCCCTTAATCATTTTAGCCCCTTGCTGGCTCATGTTCAACTTGGTGTTCACCAGGACTCCTAGGTCCTTCTCTCCAAACCTGCTTTCCAGCCAGTTGATCCCCAGTATGTGCATAGGTTTGTTCCTTCTCAGGCACAGGACTTGGCACTTCCTTTTTTTGAACTGTATGAGTTTCCTGTCTCTCCAGTTCTCCAGCCTGTCCAGGTCCCTCTGGATGGCAGTGTGACCTGCTGGGATACCAGCCACTCCTCCCAGTTTTGTGTCATCTGAAAATTTGCTAAGGATACACTCTGCCCTATCATCCAGATCATTAATGAAGATGTTGAACAGGATTGAACCCAGTATTGATCCCTGGGGTACACCACTAGTGACTGGCTTCCAACTACACTTTGCACTGCTGATCAGCACCCTTTGGGCTATTCAGCTGATTTCAGTCCACCTCCCTATCTGCTTGTCTGGCCCATACTTCATCAGTTTCTTTACGAGGATGCTATGGGAGATGGTGTTGCAACCCTTCCTGAAGGCAGGTTAGACAATATCCACTGCTCTTCCCTCATAGGTGTTTATCAGGTTGGTCAAGCATGACTTTCCCTCTGTGAATGCATGCTGACTACTCCCAATCACCCTCTTGCCCTTCATGTGCCTGGAAATGGTTCCTAGCATTAGTCGTGCAGGGGTTGAGGTGAAGCTGACTGGCCTGTAGTTCCCTGGGTCCTCCTTCTTGCCCTTCTCAAAAACGGGAGTAAGATTTGCTTACTTCCAGTCCTCAGGCGCCTCTTTGAGTCACCACAATCACGCAAAGATTATCAAGAGTGACCTCATAAAGACATAAGCCAGCTCTCTCCGCACTTGTGGATGCCTACCATCAAGGCCCATAGACTTATCTATGTCCAGCTTGCTAAAGTATTCCCTGACATGATCCTTCTCAGCCAAGGACACATCTTTCTCCCTTTCCCCTGGTCTTCAGGGGCTGGCATTTCTGAAGGCTGGTCTTGCTAGTAAAGACTGAGATAAAGGAGGCATTCAGTCCCTTAGTCTTTTTCATGTCCTGTGTCACCAGGGCCCCCGCCCCTTTCAGTAACGGGCCCCCATATTCCCCACTCTTCCTTTTGTCACCTATGTACTTACAGAAGCCCTTCTGTTACCTTTGTCATCCCTTGCCAAATTCCACTCCAGTTGGGCTTTGGCTCTCCTAACCCTATCCCTGCATGCTCAGACAGTGTTTCTATGTTCCTCCTGGGTTACCTCTCCCAGATTCCACCTTCTGTATACTTCCTTTTTGTATTTCAGTTTTGTCAGGAGCTCTTGTTCGTCCATGTGAGCCTCCTGACATGTTTGCCTGACTTTCTGATTGTTGAGATGGACTGCTCTTGAGCTTGGAGGTGGTGATCCTTGAATATCAACCAGCTTTCTTGGACTTCTCTTCCCTCCAGGGCCTTACCCCATGGGACTCTTTCAAGCAGATCCCTGAAGATGCCAAAGTTTGCTCTCCTGAAGTCCAGGCTTGTGATCTTGCTTTTTGCCCTGCTCCCTTCTCTCAGGATCCTCAACTCCACCATCTCATGGTCCCATCAGCCAAGGCTGCCTTTGACCTTCACATCCCAAATATATCATTCTTTGTTGAGTATGAGGTCCAGCAGAACACCTGTCCTCATTGGCTCCTCTATCACTTGCGGTCAGGCTGATCTATCTCAACCAGTTTTATATGCCTGCAATGGAGATACCTACATCTACGCTAAGAACGCAAGGGCCATTTTATGGTTAGTGGAAATAAAGAGGGACTTTTGGGATGCAATTCATCCAATCTATTTTAAACTTCTACTTTATAGTGAACTGAACCCCAGTTAAAAGTGCTTATTTATCTCCATCAGCTACAAACAGATCAGAGGGTAACTAACTCACAAGTAGACAACCCTATTTGGTCATAAGGTCTTATACCCAAAGACACTTTCTGTCTGTGTGTTCATTCTAGTTCATTGAAGATAGAATTTTCGTCTTTCAAAATTAATTTTATTCTCTGTTGAAACCATAAAATGCCCTTATATCCTCCCATTTGCCATTTAGAATTGCATAGAAAATAGATGAGACTAAAAAGCAGAAGAATATTAAAGATGTGTTACAAATTCAGGTCCCTTTAATGAGGAACTGGACATCAAAATAAGGACATGCCATTAACACAAAATCACACACACCAGATTTCCCAGACTTTCACCTTCTCTGTAATCAGCTGTTCTGATATAAACAGCAAAATTAGCTCTAAATCGTCAATATGAAATGCTTAAGGCATATAATTGTATTCATAGATGTACATATAAACATCAGTATGAATATGTACTGATATATATCAGTAACAATATTTGTACACACACAGTTATGAAAATGAAACCATTTTTAAAATTATAACTTGTGGTAACACAAAAAGTAAGTGCTATTTCTTTTTCTGTTTGGAGGTAGTATGTAGAACACAATAAGTTTATGCCAATTTACATTATCCTTCTAAAAATCCATGTCTAGCACTGGAAGAACATATTGACAAAAAAAACCCCCAAACACCCTCACATTTTAGAAGCAAAACACACAAACAAAACCATAAAAAATAGCTGATGTATAAAGTCTAGGCAGGACTAGCACATTTTAGTCTATTGAGAAAAGCTATGGCATGCTTTAGAAGGGTCATTATGTAAAAAGAAAAAGAAGACTGATGAAGTACATCAGAATAAATTAGATGCTCAGGAAAATAAGTGCATTTGAAAAAGATTTTCGAAAATAAAGTTCTTCAGTTCTTCACTTAAATTCATGCTGAACACATTGTACTCCTTCACTAGCTAAAACAAGAACGAGGCACTGAAAATGGAAAACAATGTGTCTGTAGAATGTAACTCAGTCCTCTTGCTGAAAATCAACTATTTTGTCTCACTGGTGCTATTACTAAATAGGTGTGAAGAAGACATACCAAAGTATTCCTAAAGACAAAGCCTAAAGGGAATCTGAATTTGAGAACTGAATCACAGAATGGTTTAGACTGGAAGGGACCTCTGAATATCACCTGGTCCAACCCCCCTGGCTCAAGTAGAGCCACCTAGTGCAGGTTGCTCAGGACAACATCCAAATGGCTTTTGAATATCTCCGAGCAGGGACACTCCACAACCTGGCTGTGCTACTTCATGTTTTCAATCTGTGATTAAGAGGTGAATATAAAAGGTATTTTCAGTGATAAACTAATACGATCTGTGTTTTTAATATACCTGAGAAAAGGAAATTAATAAGTAAAATGTAGACCACACGACAAACCAAGATATTATAGACAGTAGCAGAACTAGTATTAGAGCTGTCAGAGAATATTTCTAATAAGAAATGATTCCACACTTATATGGAATGCTAGAGCAACTAAACAGTACACTTTGGAGGAATGAGTCACAACAGGCGATAGACTGTGAAAGCCCAGTGTAACTGCAGGTATATGTCTGGCCCCATTTCTTGCAGTTGCTGTATGATGATGGCAGTTTTTTTACATATTTCCAGTCACCACTATTGCATAGCAAAGGTGAGTCTGATGAGTCTCAAGCACAACTGATGCAGTGGTGTATGCTTGGATCTGCGGAGAGCTTATATTAAATATTTAATCCCCTAAATATTTGGATAGGTCATTTAGAGATAATTTTGGCTGGCTGAGCAACAAGTCCCTGTCACGTTGCACAGCGGGTCCTCAACCAGGACAGGGACTTTGCTGGATCTTGGCATTGCCCAGAGCTCCTGCATTTGCCCCTAGAACAAAGATGTAAGAAGAGAAGGGACCAGTGTATGCGTAAGCCTAGCTCTGCTATGGGGATACATATCTGGACTAAGGATCACAAAGATCCCACTGGATCTGCCAGTTTGGATGGGTTTTGCGATGTCTGCTCCAGGACAAGCTATTCTGTCCTTCAGAAGGTTTACACTGTTCCCCACACTTCATGACTCTGCTGGGTTATTTCAGCAACCCTCTACATCCTGATTTCCAACTCTGTTCCTCTCTTGTCCCTTATACGGGTGCACTGGGAGTGAGGCCAGTACTGATTTTGTTCCTGGTTTTGAAGATCAGAAACAGTGCTTGGTGGAAGAGTTGGGACTTCTTCCGGCAATTCATTGCCTGCCACTCACTGTCCAAAAAAAAGTTGAGAGACAGCAGGGTCACTAAGAGCTGTTTCAGGCCCTGGGTCAAATTGCTTTAGGCTTCTCACACTTCTCAACAGCTCTGACAGAATCTTATCAGAAGCCCTCTGGGCAGAAGATTGTTGTGATTATAGGTGGCTTTAATATGATAAAATTGAGAAAACATTCTAACATGCAGTTGTTATGTGCCACCCACCTATGCACTTAATGTTTCCCCACTAAATTATATTATCTTCTTCTCCTTAGCTCTAACTGGCATCTGCTGTAAATTTGCCTTTCTTAAGTAACATTCCAGTAAAGTAAATTCTTGGAAGCTGTGTGTACCTGAATTATCCTGGTGTAATTCTACATTTGCTTGTCTTCCATGAACTCAGAAGTGAGTTTGGCCCCATCCGCTTAGGCTAGTCATCATTACTGTATTTCACCTCTTCTCTGCAAATATTTTTATTGTGTTCCTGCTAGCATGAGAAAGGATTCTGTAGAATTCATTAGGTTATTGTAGTTGGCTGTGCAAAGAGCAGTGTAGGAATGCGAGAAGAAGATTAGGAGTTCAAAAAAGATGACTTTTCACCAGAAAAAGCAGAACCCACCTAAGTATCACAACTCCACTTAAACAGCTAAATACTTTTATAAATTTGGTTCTTAGTAATTCTGGCACAACATGTGCTTCTTTTCTCCAAAGTCAGCAGAAGCTTTTATCTATGTCTTAAAAAAATCCTTATTATGCTCATAAAGGAATAAATATTAAAGGATCTAAGAAACTATTGCTTAATCCCAGCGGGAAAAATGTTTCTTTGTGGTAACTTAGAGAGAAGAACAAAGCTGTCTTTTTAGGACTCCCAATTCTCTGGGATGATAGGACCTGATGCGATGCAGCTTCTAACAATGGATTGTGATAGGCAACAGCCTGCCAGTTTACAGAGGGAAAGATTAATCAACTGCAGTAGCCTCTCCCAGGCTTTCCCAGGTAGGACAGGAAACGCTGAACCAAGTCAAAAAGAGAACGCAGCAGATGTAGGAAACAGAGAGAAACAACAATTTGCTAGCAAGCTGCCTCTCCTTGGGGAGTCACTGATATCTAGATGCATATTCCTTCAAAAAGCAAAGAAAAACCCGCTCTAGTTTAGCTGGTCCCAGCAAAGATGTTTCTCTCTCCTCTTAACTGCTGGTTTTTTTTTTTTAAACTAAGATGCTGTTGCTGAAGCAGCGAGGCTGGTTCAGCCCAAAATAGGTCATTAATTCTTGCTTTATCTTTAATAGTCTCTTGCTCTGTTTAAGGTAAGTAACACAAATGTTCATTTCAGGATCTGCATTAGGTTTCTCATTAAGTGGTTATCTTGGTTGGAAGCTCAGTAACTGATCATCATTGGTCTTTTTTTCAATCCCAGAATATAAAAAATGGCACCTTCACCCTTCTGCCCTCCTGCAGTTGAGTAACAAACCAGCTGCAGCCGTGCCAGCTACGGGCACAGCGTGATGTTCTCTGCCACAAGCTACCTTTTCACTCCAGATCTTTCACACCTTTAAAATATTTTCTGAAGGTATTGATGTGCTTGGTTATCAGTGGACCATCTCTTTGTTCTCTTTCTGCACAGCATCTGGCTGATGGATCCCCCATCCAGGACCAGATCTCACAGGTTTTATAGTGATATTGTAATAACAACTGTAGCTAAGACTCAATGCCACCCAGTCGCTGGGTTTGCTGTAACCAAGTCTACAGAGGTTTTGTATAATTTCTGTCTTGGAGACTGTCGAGAAAACAAGTTGCTTAGTAGGAATGATTAGGAAATATGTCAATCTTTCTTAAATAAATAGTCAAGGCTAACTTTCAGGTTCCTTAGATGCCCAAAGTTACCTGAAAGACAGTGGGAACATTTCTTTCTCTCCTTAGAAATGGTGTCACTGGGATGTCCTGATTGACGTCTTCGAGCAGCAACCTAACCACAATCACCTTCAACCTTCAGCAGCTTCTCTCTTCAGTAGTCCTAAGACCTCTTAGTGTTTTCGAAATACTAAGGACCACAGAAAACTGAGAGCAATCAGACCCTTTACATCATTTCCAATGTTTTTTTTAAAAAAATCAGAATTAATTTTCTTTCTGAATGCTATGAAAAGAAACATCAAAACTAGTGCCAAAATAACACAAATATTTCCTACAGAAATATGTATAAAATTCAAAGTTTGAATGTTAACATCCAAATTAAATTATTTGAAAATTTGGGATAGTGGAATGTGGTGGGACCCAGCCAGCACTTTCAAATGAATTTACTTTTCACTATAGTAACTTCCCAGAAAGATCAAAAGGCTTCTAAACTCAATAAGACAGGTTTCATAAGGATATAAATACTTCATAAATAGAGAAGCACTCAAAGTGACTGGGTGAGATGGAACAGAAGTAAAAGGGTTTATAAACAAATCTCGCTTCCGCCCATTGTACCCTCGCTTTCTGGAGTGGTTTCGGCCAACTCTAAAGCTTTCTGCTTGGGATCATACTGTGCCCATTCCTCCTGGCTCCCCAGGATGCCTTCCCTCCCACCTCTGTTGATGCTGGCTGCGCGCCGGCTGCCCACTCCCCCTGCAGCCCCGGAGCGGAGGGTGTTCTGCTCAACATGGTGCCTCTCCAGCTCCTCTACTGGTTTCTCCGCAGCCACCTCTGGGACCGTGGGCTGTGCGCAGGAGCTGGCCCCGTACCCCTAGCAGGTCTCAGCAAACTTCACCTTCTCCTCTGCAGGCAGCCAATGTGCTGATGGAGAGCAAACCAACGCAATGTGCTACCAGGACCCACCCGGAGGCGTTAACATATACAAACCACCAAGGCTACAAATCTACTTTGCACATCTCCCAGCCTGCTGATCTGATGCCAGCTGAGATCCGAAATTGCTTGTACCGCATGTATGGTCATTTAGGGTACTGCTTTCAAACTTATCTTTGGCAGAAGGTGAGGGAGCAGTGTTTGAAAGAAGAAGTAATCTTTCCCTTTAAGGGGTTAGTTTTGGCCATGAGGATTTATTACTGTAAAACATACCTCTGTCATACCCTCTCCAAAAAAACCCCACCTCAATTATTCCAGATAATTTTAGGAAAAAAATAACTGAAAAATTCTCCAGGCAGCACCCAGTGAACAGAAAGCTTGGTTGTGTTTGCACTTTTGCTCTCTGCTTCCATAATCTCAGCAGCTGGGTGTGAAACGTGGCACCTGAGAGCACAGCGTGGCTCCCCGGAGACCCTGGTGGGACCCCGAGAGAGGCAGGACCACCTGCCCATCTGCAGGGGTGACACAGGCAATGTTTGCAGGCCTCTAACAAATCAGCCAAGCAACGTAGAGTTCAGGTTAGAAGTATTTTCCAGCACACATAGCCAGTTCCCCTTGTACCCAGCAGCTATGTACCGCCAGGCGCCTGCGGAGCCGGGACGCGGGCAGGCAGGGCTGGTGCTGCCTCTGCCTTCTCCTCCCTTGGTCCTGTGCTTCTCTCCACTCGGCAGCTCAGCTTTAACGTCGGTACCAGCTCCCACTCACATCGCCTGCAGTATTCGGTAGAGCCCATAGACTGAGTTTCCCAGCAGGGCAAAGGACGCGGGTTTGCTTGCGGTCAGGTTGCTAGGAGACCTACTATTTCCTAGCTATAACCTTTCAGATAAAAAGGGATTACTATTTTCACATTTCAAAAAGGAAAGGAGATTCTTTTTTGCTTTTTGCCAGGGATAAGATCTGTTCAGAGGGTGGTGAGCACTTCTATGGTGTCAGACTTTCTGGGAGATGAAGCTACAGATTGGTGCTGGTATTGGACCCAGCTGGCATTTGGATGGGAACTACCTGCCTAGGCATCACCTGAGCTGAGCATACCCACACCTTCAAATCATAGAATCATAGAATTGCTGAGGTTGGAGGGGACCTTTAAGATCATGAAGTCCAACCGTTAACCTACCCTGACAAAACCACTTCTAAACCATGTCCCCAAGTACCACAATTTTTTAAACACCTCCAGGGATGGCGAATCTACCACCTCCCTGGGCAGCCTATTCCAATGTCTAATAACCCTTTCAGTGACACTGAAAAAAAAAAAAACCAACCCCAGTTCCCTCAGCCGTTCCTCATAAGGCTTGTCCTCCAGACCCCTCACCAGCTTCATTGCCCTTCTCTGGACACGCTCCAACATCTCAATGTCCTTTTTGTACTGAGGGGCCCAAAAATGAATACAGTACTCGAGGTGGGTCCTCACCAGTGCCGAGTACAGGGATTGATCACTTCCCTGCTCCTGCTCACCACACTATTCCTGATACAGGCTAGGATTCTGTTGACCTTCTTGGCCATCTGGGCATCAGGGAAAGTCTCAGGGCAGAACAGAGGTTTGCCACTCCCCAGAGAAAGCTGCTGCTGCACAAGTATTTTTTGTACTATAAATTTGAATTTGTGGGCCTAAAGGCTACCTAAATCTTGTTTCAAGCTCCTAGGAGAAAAAGAAAAGGAAAAAGGCATGGGTTTAGATTTCCAGTGACCCCAATGGGCAGAGTAGCAAGCCCAAAAGGACAATTTCAGTAAGACACTTGGCTCCTGCTTAACCTTCTCGGGAGAATAGTGACTCTGAAATAGAAACTACTCAAGTGTTCAAAATTGGGCATCTGCTTATTTATCTCGCTGAACCAGTACACAGCAATAGACTAGCTGGAAGGGAAGGAAGAGATTCTTTATATCATATCTTGTTATTGCAAACTGGAAGGAAACAATTTCTGCATCCCAAATTCGATCTGCACATTTCATTTATCTTGAGGATATTTTTATATTAAACTGTTGCCCTGGAATTTTCAAATATTTTTCACATTTGGGATTATACCTTTTCACTGCTTATTTGATAACTGGTACTTTATCAAGTTTTGCTGCACTTACTACCTAGTTATTTTTATAGACAGTACACAGTAAACTGGGCACATAGCTAAACAAAAATTCCTAATTATTAATCTGGATGTCTGGTATGATTAAATATCTTTTCCTCTAGAAATGAAGATGTGACAGAATGGACATATTCTGATTTTATTGTGGACATTAACAAGAGAACACGACTAATTGCAGTTGTAAGCAAGAGTATCTCAACATTTTTTTCTTTATTAATCAGAAATAAAATATTTTTCTTTCAAGAAAGGCCTGTAATATTCATTAACTTGGGTGTTTGGGAGCTGCAGAACTTTCTAAATCATCATTTTTAAGACAAAAGATTTTCCATTCCCATTGGCAAAATTACCTGATGATGAACCACAAATACCTTGTTTGGACCAATATTTTTTTGACATACTAAATCTGTCTTCCAAGTTTTGTCATTTGTAAATTCTTCCATAACCACTTTACCATATTTTGTATTCAATAGGTCAAAGGGAGTTTTGATCAAGCGATCCACTTTTGCTTTGCAAATTCACACCTCCAAAAAAGAACTAGTGTGATCTGGTTAGCCTTTTGTCCTGTCATTTCATTACCTGTCTTTCGATTTCTGATTTCTTTTCTTCACACATTCGGTTAAGGAAAAATTTCTTGCAGGTTTCCTTTCTGTAAGTTTCTTTTATGAGAAAAGATCAGGTTCCTCTCCTTGGGACTACATGTTATGGCTTTGTTCTGTTTGTTACTTTATGACTTTAACAATGAGTGCTGATAACTGTGCATTTCAAAGATTCAATCCAAGAGAAACAGACAGGTGTTTGAGCAATACCAGTGAAAGCCAGAATAAAAAAAATTAAAGTTAATCTCTTAAACTTTTGCTTAGGTACTCAAATATAAGTTTTGGAATGATTTTCACAGGGCTGAGATGCCCTGACTGAAAAACGTTTGCTCAACACTTCTGGGAGAGAAAGGGACAGAGAGCAGCTCACACCACTGAAAGCATCTACTACACTGTCATTATCTTGTATATCTGTATTTGCCTTGGCATCTGGCAGAGAAACTAGTAGCTGCTATTAAGGAAAAAAATTCCTTGGAAAAAAAAAAAAAAAGATATGGAAAATCCTGAACTTTACCTGAGTACCTCAACTTATCCAAAAGCCTGGGAGACAAAAATAGCAAATTTTAACATTATGATTAGAAAAAACATAGGATGAAAGACACTTAGTTAACCTTCTGGGTGATGAGACTGTGCCATATTTAAAATCTTTCAGTGTTAATAGTCTGAAACACAAGGTTATAACATGTACTTATGGTGGAGAGAGGAAAAGAGTAGTATAAAGTCCCTTTCATATTTATTCTTGAATAAACTTGTTCTTCTCTGCCAACTTTTCTGATGCATGGAGAAAACCTGAAAGAGAAGCAACTAGCTGAAAATATCTTACTGATATTTTGGGGCTGACTGTGGCACCAAGCTTTGTATCACCAAACCTCAGAAGTCTATACCTTTGCAGACTTTACAGACCTTTAAAAAGTTTAAGCCATTCCTCTGTCACTGGACAAACCTCTAAAAGCATTTTGGTCCTGTCAGCACCCACATACTTAATAGAGCTCTCATTTATTTGCTTTTTCTCCTCACAGAATGAGTTTGTTTGGGAACTGGAAACATGGTTCATTGCCTGTCCCAGACAGACACACGTGGGAAATATACATTTCAAGCTCCCAAGGATCCAAATATAGATTACTTGAATCCCCAAAAACAACACATCCATGCACGTTCTTTATTTCCTTGCTTTATTATAAGCGCATCATGAATTGAAAACTGCCATATGTCAAAGACTTTGGAAGTAAATTAGCTTAAGACCTTTCAGTCAGAACTGGTTCTATAAGCCTGAGATATGAGTGTGCACTGTGTCTCATATTCCCTCCATCCAGACAGCTTTTCAAGAACAGAATGAATTTGGATTACATAGAAATCTTTTTGGCACCATTGTTTTTGCACAGATTAAAGATTCTTTAGAATGCATTCTTTCCATCCCTACGTGATTATGTGTATGTTGGCCAACATTTTTACATATGGAGTCCTCAGGCTGAATATTTTTAAATATCTTTAAGCACTAAACACATGCTCTGACTTTCAGATGTGCTGAGCAACCGACCTCACAAATCCCATAAAATCCCAATATCTTTTTCCCCATAAGTAACTCAATACCAGTAATTAGCTGTAAGAGAGCAGAATTCAGTACAGGCATACTTTCTTTTGAAATTTCCAACTTGGCAGTAGATGGTTACCTTGTGTGTCATCCTGTTACTGTTAAACAGCTCTTCTAGACCGGACTGTATTGAAATGGGTAAGACAAATTTTGTTGAACAGAGCTGTACAAAATCAATCTGCTATAGAGAAGAATATACAGCCAAAACACAATTATATTGGTTTAGGGAATTGAGGGATGTGGCTCAAGTTCAGCAATACTTTGGAAAACACAGAGCAAGAAAGAGACAGTTACATGAATTTCATGATTCATCGAAAGAATATACGGTACAGTGGTGACCTTTAAAACTGGTGAAAACCCAACAGCCTCATTTAACTTTCTCGTGCTGTTTGCAGACAGCACAAAGAGAAAGCAAAGGTCCTAAGTACGCTGGTCTTTAACTGGTTTTAAGAACATACACGGTAACATGCACACTCATTTTTACATGGTGGGGGAACTTTAATCTGTGAGGGAACCAGGGTTTGGAGTTTAACAAGCTTGCAGCTTCTTATCATTAACACTTACCATTCCAAGTAGCTTACAGCCAAAGGACCTCAAGTTTACAAACTTGGCAAACAACAAACCAAAAAAAGAAATCCATATCATTTGTTTTCTCTAACTCTCTCATTGTATCTTAGCTTAACATCTGTCCTTTCAGTCATGAACTCCTAAGAGCAGGAACCTCTAGCACAACATCAAAGAAATTATGCTAAAAATCTAACAAATCTAAGCCAGCTGAACCTATTAGATATTTATTATTGCAAAAAGCTTTGGACTCATTACTCAATCTTCCAAAAGGCAGTATCTTTTTGGAAGCTCCAACTGTTTTTTATAGCCATTAAATATACAGAAGTAACATTTCTCTCCCCACCCCTCCTATCCACCAACCCCTAAGCCCGGGGTTATATATTCTGACATATGCACTAAGTAATCAGCAGAAGTTTGGAAGTTTGGGAAGTTTCTCCCACATATGCTCCCCTCCTCCTAGTACTCCTATATTTATTCTCATATTCCCTCAAGCATTTTCTATCTACTTTGCAAATCACATAATTTCTAAAGGGGCAAGGGGCAGCATTAACAGTGGCTGGCTTGAAAGTACAGGCATTTGACTGCCAGCCAGGAGACCAAACAGAGAGTCTAAGTGTTGAGTTCACTCATCAACCTTTACCTTAAATGGGACAGCAATAAGGACCACTCTTCACTAACCACCAACCAGTTTCTATAAAATCTATGGGAATTTAATATCTTCCAGACTTGATATATCTTTCTGTAAGAGCTTACTGGCCAGTGAATTAAGAAGGTCATCTGTAATCTAGAACTTCTCTGACATTGGTGTCTCCTCACTGTGGGATCCAGGCCATTGTATACAGAATAGAAGACACCCTTCTGACCCTCCCAAGATTTGTTATTCTATTCTATGCTTTGCTTCTTCACTTTGCTGTCCCACCCTCTACTCTCCTCTGTTGTATTCTAGGGCAGTGATGGGATTCTTTCTTGAGTTCACTCTGTGGTAGAACTCATAAATATTACCCTTCTCTTTTTCCCTTTCTATACCATGGGAGAAAATGGGATGTGGCTTAAAAACAAAAGAATATAAAACACTTGCAATTAAAAATAGTGGACTACTTGGTGGGGCAGCGGAGGGGAGCAAAACTGAGTCTGGAGACAGGTTCTTAGTACCTGGAGGTGAGTAAAGTTTATGGTAGACTTGGTATGGTCTTAAAAGTATTTCATAATTGATGAAGATAATCAAGCCAAATGCCACCACCACAGAAAAATATTATTCCCGCACAAGTACCTCTGCTTAAGTAAAAGGTGCTACTCATACGCATGTGTTTGCTAGCATACAAGGTGCTAGAAGGATCAAAAGCCTTATCACGGAGAATTAATGCACAATAAAACAGAAGTCTACTGCAATCCACACCCTTGTGAGAATCTAAAATACTCAGCTTTAATTTCCCCATTAAGACTTTGTCAACTGGAAAAATGTAGTCATTTAAGATAAGGTGTTTAAATTGACGTCTTTCATGGATGTTGTAGGAATGTGCAAAATATTTCAGAAAAGCATGTTAATGCCTGCATAGATATGGAGACAAATTTGAAGAACTTTTAAAACATAACAAACCATAAAACAGCTATTGCAAGAATGGGAGATGTTTTAATTAAGTCGAAACTAAGAGAAATCTTTGTACTTCCCTCGTTTGCTCATCTTCCTCTCTAATTGTTAAGGGTGAAAAAAAAATCCCATTAGACTCCACAGGCCTGGAGAGCATGGTGCTGACTCTGATTTCAGTGAACTGGCCTGCTCCATCTTCTCCAGTGTTGTGCTGTAGCTAGCAATTTCCAACTTTTTTTAATTAGTTCTTGTTAGTTTTGGGTTTTGCTTTGTTGTTGTTTTGTTGGTGGTGTTTTTTTTTAAAGTCGCATAGAAAAGTTCTAGAAATCTTTTTTGTAATAAAAGTCACAAGTTTCTCTGGAGACTGATAGCGTAATATTCCAGCAGAAGATATTTTTTTGTGGAAGAGCAGAGTTTTGGAGGCCGCCAGGGGCAGTGCTGCAGGCTCTGCTAAGCATGGGGAGACACGCTACGTGGCCCGAAGGCAAGCAGGCAGGAAGGCAGAAATGATGGTTCATGGGGCCCTGCCTGGTGGAAACAGGATTTTGCAGACATTGCAGATGCACTTGTAGCTGAGGGCAACAGAGGTGTCCCCATTTCGCCAAGTCTTCATCCAGGACAGCCTGGACATTACAGCATGGGGGCTCCTCAAGAAGGGCCCCACGGAGCACAGGGTGCTGGACCCCAAGTCCTCAGGCCGGTGAGCACCTGTGGGTGTTTCCTATCGGCACAGTCACCTCATGCACCCCCTTCTGTCCGGGTGTTTGGAGATGGAGGATTGAGGATGCCATGGGTCAGCTTCCCAGAGGAGGTTAGGGGCTGTGTTTCCATAGCGACCACAGATGTCCATCTCCGCGGCCTTCCCCAGTGTTGCCCGCAGTTGCCATAACAGCCCCGCACAACAGCATCAAGGCTTTTATTGACGTTCATCACAGGCGCTGCAAAGACATAAACCCACAGCGCTTCCACCACACATGCTGCCTGGGGAGCACTGGAGGAGACAACATCCCACCGAAAACAGGATGGTGATGAGATCTAATTGCTCCAAACCCAAATAAAGCTTGATCTGCACGCTTACCACCATGTGCAGGAGCCAGCAAGTGCCACAGGTCTTACTGGAAAACATTAAAGAAACAAGGTGATGGGAAGAAAATCAAGGAGCATGATTAATAGGGTAACATTTTAGACACCTCTGAAACCAGGCTTCAGGACCTGCTGCTGCAGCTGAAGTGACACACGGACCCAGCGTCAAAGCTCTGGGTCACGGAAGCAGAGAGGAGTTGTGTTTCTGCCAGCTGCCCGGTCCCTTGTGTGCCCTCAGGAAAATCCAGACACCTCAGCAGTACAATGAGGGTAGCAACAAACACAGCAGCACAGGACACAGGTGACAACATCCTGTGACAAGTTCAGAAAATGGTAGCCATACAGACCAGCTCATACAGTGACCACCATTTATCCCACCACAAGCGCTCATGACTCAGGAGCTCTATTATTTTAGATAGCACCATAATATTAATACAAATACAGTCAACAGCAGTCTTTTGCATAAAGCTTATTTTACATATATGGATAGTGCATTACCTTGGTTCTTTTCAAACAGCCCACCTATGAACATGAACAAAACCAGCACTTTTCTTCAAGAAGATGTCTTACATTCGCATTAATTTTAAGTGTCCTTCCCATATGCTTGATATCTTGCCAATCTGCTTGGATAAGTGACATGGGTATGGGATATTTTCTAGTCAAAGCTTAACAAAAGTGGGAAAATAAGTTAACCACTAGGACATTTAGCTAGTAAAATATTTGCCTTATATTGCCCTGAAATGACGAAGACCCAAAGCCACATGCCACGTACCTGCAGGGCCAGGTTTGACGTGCTCCTGTCTCAGCCTTCTCTCCCTTTCCTGACATGGGAGCTCTGCACAGTCCACAGGGATGTGGCTACACACTCTCAGGTCTGGCAAGCTGGGGCAGTGCTCTTCCACTGCCAGAGGGATGTTTCTGGGAGCATGATTACCACATCAGTTTTTAAACTTAAGAAAAAAGTGTTTTTCTGCCTCTCTTCTCTCCTTCTTCTTTCTACAGTTGCCTCAAACTCCCATTTCTGGTCACTACCACCCCTCCTCAGCTATGACCACCGTTTCCTCTTCACCTATACATTTCCCTCCCTTTGGCATAAACCCATGTTTCATATTAATTTCACATTAATTTCATATCCAACATCATTTGCTTCTTTGCCCTTGGTATTTGTCTTGTTCTTGCACTGACCTTCTCATACATTCATCCAATCATTCACATCCACAGAGTTAAATTATCAGGCCATCTCCTGACCACCAACACCCACTTTTTACTTTTTCAGACAAGAACTACTGTGCTTTCTTTCATGCTGATCTCTTTCCCCCATGCTCAGGAAATCTTCCCTAAACTCCCCAGATGCCTACAAAAATTTGATAATGGTTAGGTTCCTGATGCTGTTTACTAATATCTGTTTGTTTTTTCCATGGATTTCTCATCCATATTTCTCTGCTTTATGCTTGAGCTGCACTTTTTTAGAGGTGGGCAGTCCCTTTTGGCTCTGTATTTGAATATTGTCTGTCATTACCTGGTCCTGATAATATTACCCTGAGAGCTCCACCAATACAAACAGTAAATTAGTTTTCTGTTAAAATAAAACCATTGGAGGAACCATTAGATGACCTTTGAGCTAGTGTAGGAAGAACAGGACCATTAGTACTTCATAGAAACACAGAGCAGCTGAGATCAGTCAGGACCTCTGGCGATTTTCTAGCGTACCCACCATGCTCAGAGCAGGGTGTGGTGGTGCAGCCTCCCCCCCCCCCACCCCCCGCTTCAGTTCTTTAGACCGTTCAGTGGCATTCCTCATTGAGGAGTATATTTCTGTGATAAATTTCACAAGGCATTTGTCAAAATTGTTGGTATAGAAAAAAATCTTTTATCAGAAAAAGAAGAAAAACAGAAACATAGAGATCTTTCCTCTTCTCTTTCCAACACCTGCTGACACACACACGTTCCCCAGCTGAAACATTTTTGGGTTTGAGGTTTTCCTTTTAGACAGTGATTAATTATAGAATATTTTGGCCCAATACTGGCAGAACTCCTGAACTCTGTTTTTGGTTGAAAACATTTTCCATCATTTGTGAAGCTGCAGTTTTAAACTCCAAAAGTCTGAACAGTGTAAGGTAACCATAAATTACAGCCTAGGACAAGTATATATCTGTTTAATAAACCCTTTAAAAAAATACTGATCTTAAATTTTCATGGGTTTCATTATTTAACTGCTATACCCAGATATTGTAATTTTATAAAATTAGACTTTAACAAGATGCATTTGGCACAACCTATCTGAGCACTGTTAACAGGACACATTTTAAAGACAGCTGATCATATTTTTCAGAGTGTTTTACTCTTTCCTTTCAAAAAGAAAAAAAAATCCTCTCTGTGTTTTACGTTCCTGTTGGGATTTCATATTGAATAGAAGCCAAGCAGTATAAATTGCATTAGCTGGTGTCAGTGTGATCATTTAACTCAAGCCTAGATATTCTTATCTCATAGAAAAAAATATAATGAAATGAAGCAAGTGTAAACTTTTTCTAGCAGTAGATGAGCTCTCTGTGGATATACTTTTATGGTTCAATTCACACAGAGGAGTGTTTATGTGATAAAGGAGACGGTTTCTTGGTAGCCTGGGCAATCACGTTAAGTTGTTTTCCTGAGATCTCTAAAGTTTCATAAAGGAAACAGATTGCAGATTTTAGATTCTAAATCATGTCTATCAGCCATAGGTTTGCACTTTCGCCACTAACTACTCTGCTGACTCATTGGCTGACTCATTCAATGAGTTTCATGTTGTTCAATATTAATTTAGCTTAGGGAGAAGCATGCCATCAAGCATTTGCCATCTTAACACTCTCTCTCTCTCAACTTTGATTTGTAGCTAATAACAAAAATCAGAGCTGGGCCAGAATGGGAAAATCTATCATTTGATGCCCTGCAAACTTTGATCCTGTCACTGAAAGTCACGCGCTGGGGCAGGCACCTCATCAGTCCCAGTAGTACTAGATGTGAAATACAATGGCTCCAGGCATTGTGGCTTAGTCTCAGTTCAAGTTGCCACTAGTTACGGAGTTCTACCATGATGTGAGACTTATAAAAATGGTGCTGAAACCCTTCCAGTGACTACTCTTCAGACAATTTAAATATTTAATATAAAGAGATGTTTTGAATATTTATGAATAGAATTATAAGTGGATGCTTTCCTGGACGGAACTTGGTTTTCCGTGTTTTTTTTTAATGCTAATGTAGAAACAAATAAAATCTGGGATTATACCAAAGACAACAGCTCAATGCTTTGCTGTTTATGTGCTTCATATTAAAGCTTTCTGAAATTCTTACTTCAGAAAGCAGACCCAGTGAAAATAGACAAAAATTATTTCAACAAATAGTACTGTTTGAACAGATTCTTATCACAGAAGGATGGTCATCTAATAATATTTTTTTAAGGTCCTAAGTCAAGATGAAATACTGTTGCATTATTTACCCTTTAACCTTCCGTCACCCCAACCTCAGCTATAAAAGGCATCCAAAGACAACAGGAGCAGCATCCTCTCTCTAATTAAATTAAAGCTGGCCAAGAAAGACCTTGAACATTTTTCTCAAAACACAGGCAGGGTTTCCGGCCGATTACCTTCGTGCTCCTGCTTTTTGTCAGTTTCACATTCAAAAGTTTTTGGGAGTGGGGGAATACATAATTATTTGGAGACTTGCTGTCATCTGACCTTGTTTGCTCATGTGCTTAAGGGAGCAAGAAACAGCAACCCACAATGGAGGTGACTGCTCAGATGAGACAAGAGGTTAGAAACTATAAAAACTAACCCATAACCTCAGAGACATTCCTACCATCCCACATCCCAGGAGCACCACATCCACTACCCTGTATACAGTAGGTCTGAAAAATGGTAACATTTAATTTTAAATTGCTACCACTTGGGTTGACAAAGAATTCTGGGCTCCAATTTTTCAGGCAGTTTACTTGGCTTTGAGGTAACACATCACACATGCTGCTGAGAAGGAGGGTCTACCAATCACCAGCTACTGAGAGAAATTAGCTAACTGCCACAATCCCATTTATAGATGCCAGGCCGGCTCAAGGATAAGCCAGGTAACTGGTCTTTGTCATAGCTGAGGCATAGATAGAAGTACAACCCACAGTGTCCTTCAGTCTCTAGTGTGATAAATTCCCTATGACATTTTGGCACTGAAAGTTTTGAGGGCAACCGAATTAGGAGAACTGTAGTTTGGTTTTTGAACAGCAACTCTCTGCCCAAGTCCTGTATTCAAAGACCACATACTTCTGAATGGTTCGGATGCCTTTTATATAACATAGGCTAAAACTTTCCCTCACAGCCACAAAAGATATTCTTCATTTTCTGGTTGCTTGCTTGAGACCCCAAAGGTATGAAGTGAAAGTGGGAGAGAGAAGATGAAGTCTATGAGAAATCAGCCACAAGTTACTCACGATCAGGCACTGAAACCCAGTGAGCGCTTCTGGGACTCTGGGCTGACCTTCCTCAGTGGTGGTGGAGCACTCTAGTGATGAAAGCACAGCAAAGTCCACAAAGAATTTTATAGTTTCTGCTTAGTGGAGAAAGTGGAAGATAAATGTAGTTATACACATAAAAGAAGGTGAACTCCCTGCAGACCCTTAAAACTATGCATGGAGCTGCACATATACAAGAAGTAAAAACAGAACTGAGGGAAGGTCCGTAGATAGATTAACAGAAACTGAGCAGCTGGGGTCAGCCTCCTACAATGCCACAGACGTTGTTTATACCCTGTGCCTTAGTTCTCCTTAAAAACGGGTAAAATATCACTTCCTTACCTCCTGAGAGTCTTCAGGAAGAAGAACAATATACCCAGACACTACTATAATGAGGCCATCTAAAGGATATATAGATAAGAAAAACATCTGCTGCCTTCTGTAACAGCCTTTCCTCTTTTCCCTATCTCCTAGGCAGCAAACTGGGTTGTTTCAGAGGCAGAGATTATTCAGCTTTATTCTAGTGTATGCAGAACTTTCGTCACATTTTGTCTAATCAAAGATTTTATCACTGTATCATAAGCCACACCTGGTTCCTGTATAAGAAAAGCAAAATTTCTGGCAGAGTCTGTTGTCAAGCTTTGAGAACATTTGGCTCAAAATGAGTGCTCCTTTCCCGCCTAGCCTGCACACACTCACAGTCTACCTGGCTTCTGCATGGCTGTAAGGTAACAGGAGAGGGAGAGAAAATCAGGTCAAGAGTTGTTTTTCCCTCTGCTCCCATTGCCAGAGGCACAGTTCAAGTCTGACTTCTAGTTCACTTGCAAGGCTTTTACATAAACCTCCACAGAGCTGTGCTCGTAGACTCTCTCTCTTCAAGTAATAGAGTAGATTCCCTTTATTTATTTAGTAACCTTTCTTCCACTTTACAGTAAAAGCGCCTGGTACAATAAAAGGTGCAGTGGCACCAGGTTTGGGAAAAGGTCTAGTAGTCCAAGTCCAGAGGTCAGTAGGAGAATTAGGGTGCCAGACAGCTTCATAAGCCTTTAGCAAAATTTCCTTGGGAATTTAGATTTTGTATTGGGATTCATGTGAAACAGCTTTTAAGTTCCGGTATTGCTGGATACATTTGTAGCGTGATGTGAGCTGTAACATAGTGTCATTGTCACTGTGTTTTTTAATTTCTCAACATTTCTTAACCTTTAAGTATTACACTTTGCCAGCTTAATACCATTTTTAACACTGTTTTTTTGGTAGTGATTGCCTATTTCTATGAATATCAGTATAATGGCCTGAACTAAAGAAACAGCAAATCCAAAACAGAAGCTCTCTCAAGTGGAATTGTATGTACACTCAGGAAGGTCATCACCAGGGCTGGAAATTTTTGATCCACCACACAGCGGTCTGCCACTTCAGCTGGACAAGATAGCAATGGAGTAACAGGTAGAAGTATTAACTTGTTACTTACTCAGAAAACCAGCTGCAGTAGGGAGAGAAGCATACTAGTACAGAAATCTGTTCCCAGGAAATAGGAAGACTTAGGATTCACAGATTATATTCCTCTGGAAGCCAGCACAAACCAGTGAATATCTTTTTCCTCACTCTTTTTCATCAGTGTCATTTTTTCTCACCTTTGGCTTCATTCTCTTTTGCCAGCCTGTGTGTAGCTTCTTACGCCTATCTCAATATTTTTCTCCAGGAATATGAAGTGGTACAATCAGCATCGTGTAATAATACATCTAATTAACAAAATGCTAACAGTACCTTTAATAAAAGCAGCTGATTAATGTTTTATCTCTAATAGCATGCATTCAAATACCATTGACATAATTATGCTAGCCTTTTATGTAGGGTAAAAAAGGTGTATGTCAACTTCAAGTAAAAGGTTGTAAGAGACTTTGATTTTTGTCTTCTGACATTTCAGCAGTGGTTTCTGCTTTATGCACTTTCAGGTCTAAACCCTAAAAGAGTCTGCTCTCCTTTCTGTGTTGTTCTGTGGGATGGCAACTTTTAAAGCCCTGACTAGACAGAGGTCTCTTTCTTATAGCAGACAAATTGAATGCTAATTTCTAGTTGCATGAACCTTGGTACTCTCTCTTGATTAAATCTCTTGTAGAGAAAAAAACTGTTTTTTAAACATGAAAAACATGCCATTAGCAAAGCTTGTCTTGCTGATATTTTTATCTCCTATATTCTGTGTCATGCTTTGAAGTCTAATGAGGCAAGCCACTCTGCACTCCTTAGGTAGCAGCATGGAACAAAGGATTTGAAGCATTTGGTTCCCTCCCTTGCTTGGGAATTAGCTTCTTTTTTTTCTAGGAAAATGTTAGTTTTAGAATTTTGCAGACCATTGTGCTCATTTCATTATGTTCATACTTAAGAATTCTATGGAAAAGCACGTGAAAAGAGATAGGAAACACAGCTGCTAATAACAGAAGTAAAGTGAATTAAACTCTAAAAATCTTAGACAACCCTCAATGTAAATCATCGAAATCTGTGTCTCCAGATTTGCTTTTCCAATAATTAATCATGTTCATATTGCATCATTATTCACTAAGAAAAGGCAGACCTGAAAATCTTGGAAATATACTTTGGGTTACATGAGCACTATCTATAATTCTTAAAAAACTACAAGGTATACCGTGCCACACTAGAACCATGAGGTTTTTGAGGGGAGGAGGAGACTGCCAAACGTGTTTAGGCAAAGCAAATCTCTTACTGCATCTTGTATTCATGCTATTATTAAATGGGTTGTATCATAGAATCATAGAATGGTTTAAGTTGGAAGGGACCTTAAAGACCATATGTAGTCTTTTAAAGAAACCCGGGATATGGATATCACTGAACAAAGTAGAACTTGCTGATATTGTATATCACAGAAGAACATTTTTGTAACCCCAAAAGAAGTGTGAGGAATTTAACATGAACAGACTGAGAAGGGACAATTAGTTAGTGGGCTGTCTAGGCAGCTCTGAAGTACTGAAGGCACTTGGCTCCAGCTAAAGCCATCTGGAATATTTCCATTTGTACTCAAATCTTAACTAGAAAAAAATGTCAGAAGGGGTAGGTAGAGTCATATAAAACTTAGGGAGCCATCTGGAAGCCTTGAAGTGTTTGAAGCCCCAGTTTCTGAAGCTAGGACATGCCAGAAGAATGTAGGTGACAGGTATAGAAAATAGCTAAAAAGTAATGTCGTTGTTAAGTGCAAATAAAAATACAGTTTTGTATTTATCTTATTTGCAACTTTTGTCCAAAACTATCTCTAAAACCCTGATGTTAAGGCTTGCTAATTATGTCTTTACTTATTTTTTCCACAGAGCCATTCTGGTGCAGGGAACAAGATAAATCTGGATGGAATCAGCAAACATGGAGTATGGTAACAACAGGGAGAACCAGGAAAAGATGGTGCATGCAGAGCTCAACTGCCTGTGCGTAGCAATGGACATCCTACTAGTCCTGCAGCTGGGTGGCCAGGCAAGAGCTCTGGGAAAGGCAACACTCTTCCTACAAGTAATAAACCAGAGGCGCAGCCCATGACTCCCATGCACTAGCGCTGCCGCAGCCCCTTGCAGCATCACCCTGCTGTAAAGATGTGAAGGGCCAGTTCACAGTCAAAGGACACAGCTAATGTTGGCAGGGCTGTGCTGTGCAAAATGCTGTGGCCGCATGTGACCTGCAGAGCTGAAACTGCAGTGGAAATGCCACGAAAAATGTCTGGATTGTGGTGTTTGTGCTGTGTGGTGGCTACACATTATCAGGTTGCAAAAGCAGATCCAGGCTTTGGAGCAAAGCAAGGGCAGAAGGTTTCTTTTGCTAGCTACTCTTTTCATTCCTCCCACACATGCACTGCTGCACTATCATCTACAGATTTCAAGGATTTTTAACAACTCCTGAAGAGCTGAATAGGATCAAGCTCTCTTCACTCAGATCACCTTGAGAACTTAGTGTCTGAAGAAAACAAACAAAAAATGAAATTGCTTATCTACTATGGAAAGCTGACACGATATTTCCCTAAATTGGATCTACCTTTACCGGCTTCTGGAGGGACAACATTATAAGTGATTTCTAAAGCTTTTCAGTGGAACATGGGCATTCTGCCATTTATACACAAATGAATAAAACACACTCCAAAACTTAGCAAATACAAACTCCAGGTGGACCGGTCATATTTTGCGTCTTTCCCAGCCATGGAGAGCAGCCCAGACCCTTTTCAACCTAGGAAGTACAAAGCCCGGAAAGTACCACACTCTGCAATGTTTTGTCCATACTGAAGGGTGCCAAGCACGTCGGTAACACGTGCGTATGTACAGTCACCATCCAACACTTTGGGAACAGAACACGTGGCTGTTTTAGGACCAAGTGATGTAAACTCCCTTTGCTGCAGCAAACTTTCTTGTCTAAATTATCCCAGCAAAGGCCCTGTGATCCAGATGGCCTAAACAAGGTGTGGACTTCCCTCCATGCACTGAATTCCAAGCTTGCTAAATGTGGCATCCCGCCATGGGAAGCTGAGTCTCAAAGTGACCCGGCTTCACCTCTGGCTGGTCAGATATCTCCCAGCCAAAGCTGATCAGGGACTGCAACAGTGGGGGAAGAGAAAAAGTAAGTTTGCATGTTTAGAAAATATCTTGCCACCTCCCTTGCTCCAGAAAGTGTCATCATCCCAGTCCTTTCGAGCACAGTTTTATTGTTCAGATAGAGAGCTCACAAACAAATGTGAAAACAAAGCTATTTCCTGGGCCAAAATGACCTAGGGCTACTGCCCGCAACCTCAAGCCAGTGTAGCTACATTGACGGGAAAGAGATCTGATTTTGCTAAACCAACCTACCCCTACTTTAATTTCACCACCAGTCAGGTTCGTATTTTTGCTCACTGCCATAAATCATTGCTCTTGAGCAAATATCCAAGGCAAAGAAAAAACCAGGCCTTACCCGCTGCGAGTCTTAGTGCCACAGGCTTTGAGAGCCTGGTACATCAGCCAGCGTTGAACTTGGGCCTTGCTCAGAAAACAACTGAGCTTTTGTCCTCTCCTCCCCCTGGGAATGTACATAGCAGGGTGGGTGTGCCTAGCAGCACCTTAAAGGACCAGGCTGATCGCTGGATGGAACATGGTTTAAAGAAAAATGAAGAACAACGACAGAAACACTGCGTGCTAGAAGTAGGATAGCATGCCACACCCCAGTAGAAAAACACAGAAATGTATGTTCAGAATCTCTGTGAGAATGCAACGGGATCAATTGCGATTTTGCCGATGCTGCGGGCATGCCAAATCTAGCAAGCTGCCTCTGGAACCACTGCCACCGGCAGCTGCCAAATATTGCCAGCCATCTCATTAGCAGCGATCTGCATCTGCCAACGAGAGAAGCTGCTAGAGTGAATTATAACTGCTGAACTGTGAGCTTGCTGAGGGCCACTGGGCACTTAGGAAGGAGAGACACTACCTTCCTGTGGAACCTCTCCATTCCCCTCGAGGTCAGAGCAAGGAGCTGGATTTATGCCCCTTGTTTCCTTCACCTTTTCTTCTTCTCCCATACACACTACAGATAGGTCCAGTTTGGATCCAAATAATTTTTCCCATGCAGGAATGAAAGAAAAAAATATCTTAAAATATCCCCCAAAAGAAAACAAAACCAGTGCACTAACCAGTTTTAACTCTGAGAAGGAAAACTGGCAGGAGCTCTGTGGAACCAGCTAACAGCTACTCCAGGCTGTTCCTCCCACTGCAGTTTTACACAGAAGGTGCTCAGAAAGCACGGGTGGGATGAAGGAGGGAGGAAGTAACGAACCAAGCATGACAAAACAAGCAGTCAGAGCAGAAACTTCACTATTTCGGGTAAACTAATACAGATATTGATCATTTAAACTGCTGCATTGATATTAATGACAGACAAAATATTTACTCAAGAGGTTTCTGTTCATCTCTCAAAAGCAAGCGATTTTGGATGCTGCACAAAAGACAGATCCTGGCCTGAGAAATGTTCAGTCTTGCTTGCCAGGATGTCTAAATAGCAAGTATCATTTGCTATTTGTAGTAGTGCAGCACACAGCCACATAGCTCCCCTGGTCATGAACTGAAACCCCACTGTGTTAAGGACTATACACAGAGGTGGAAATGCCGGGCTCTGCTCGGAGAAGTGAAGTGGATGGAAAACAGACAGATACAGGGGAAACAAACACATTATGAGTAAATAGTAAATACTCCTGGCAGAGGTCCCATGATCACAATTTACAGTTCACATAGGTTTTGGCAGGTCTTCCTACAAAGATGGGTTGCATCAGCAGCCTGAAAGACTCAACATTGCCCCACTGGAGGTGATTTTAGAGAGCTCCTCCAAACATGAGGGCCAGGATGGAGAAGATCACACAAGGTGGTATTTGAAAATTTTAGCAGGGGGCATTTGAAGAAACTAATTAGTCATGGCAACTGGCTTTCAGTGTCAAAAGACAGCAAAGACACAGGGTGATGATAGGGTATGAAGCGTATAAATCTGAGGGCAAGTCTAAAACATCAGATGCAGCAAAGAAAGGAGGAGTCTCTCAGCAACTATGCGTTGCAATGTAAAGTTGTTGCAATAATCAAATAAGACAAAAGGCTTTGAATCAAAGAGGAAGAAAGCTGAATAATTTAATGTAAAGTAACATTTTCAAAATAACCCAAGATTTTAAAGCATAACAGAAATGTCCTCATTGTATAAATATAAACATTCCTTTCTCAATTTTTCTTATATTAATTCCTGTGGAAGGAAAATTCATCAAATCACTAGCAATTCACATAGTGACCTGCAGACTGAGGTTCCACCCACACGCTGCTTTCAGTTTGGATGACTTCAGGATGCTTTTGGAGTGGCAATAGTTATTTTCCCAGAGTAGTTTCCAGGTACCAAAGGAAAACCTGATTCCCTGTAAAATCCAACTTCAAATGTCCGGATTTAAATTCAAGGGCTGGCATTCATATGCAGCACTAAAAAGACATAAAATGTGGCTTAAGGCCACATATTATGTTTACTAAAGTAGCCCAGGGGAACACACAACTGTGCAGCACTGTCATGAACTGCTGATGCAACTAGTGCTCCACAAGCATCTGATTGTGAGGGAAGAACTGCACTATGGCCTTGATGAAGCCAAGGTAGTAATTTCATTTCTGCCTGCTAAATCATATTTAAAAAAGCTACAATGTAAAAAAAAAGGAGCATTTCAGTCTGTATTTTCATCCTCTATTAAGAAGGTGAACGTATTTTAATGTTGCTTGGGATTCAGAGATTTCCACAATGTGGGTTGTGGGCTGTGAAAATGGAACTGGAAGATAGCTTTGGGATTTCCAGCTACAGCCTTATAATGGTTCAAGGTGTCCTGACAGCTGGGACAAGCAGCAGCTGCTGAGCTGGTCTGTTGCTCCTGTCATCCACAGAGAAGTGTTAGCATAAGCGCTGAAAGCAGCCTTCAAGTGGCCTCGCCTGGTAGAGGAGAGCTGCCAAGGGATAGATATTTTGGGATCTTGGTAGTGACTCTTCCATGATGTGCCACTTGTGGATGACATACAGAGCAGTAAGCAGTTCATCTGTTTGGTGAAAATATTAACTGTAGACCTGGGTTGTTTGATTCAGTCTTCGTGTGATGTGTGAGGCGGAGCGGCGTGGGGCTGGCTGGCAGCATGAGGCCCTGCAAGCCAGGTGGGGAGTTGGCTGAAGAGCAGAGGACAAAGCTTTCCCGGGCTCACAGTACACGTACAGGTCTGCAGAACCATTCTGGTGCCTTCACCTGCCTCAGCAGTTGTCCACCTCCTACACAAGAGGCTGCTGACAGGAAGGATTGCAGATTTCCAAGGATGTCTGCAGATTTCCAAGGACGTCTGCAGAATGAGAACAATTCAATGGTGAAGAGGTAGATACAGCAGCCTAAAGTTTCTAGTCTCAGCCATCACAACAGCTTTTGTAGAAAAGGCTTAAAAGCTTAATCTCACTACAAAATAAGGATAACAGTGCTTATTTCTCAAGAGTATTTTACCAAATGCAAGTCTGGACAGGAATGGAAAATAGAAACTAAGTATTGCATTAATAATGATTAAGCCTGATGCTAATCCTGCTTAAATTTCCACATCAGCGTAACTTCTGACTTGGAGCTCTGTTGCTTCCTGGTCTTCAACCATCTGTTTTTCTTACCTCTTACCTTGACTTTTATTATTCCCTTCATTACAGACCCTAGACCTAATGTATGCTAAGCAGCTGTAGCTTTTATTTCTCTATTTATTCAGCAAAATTTTTAGTGATTACAATTGTATTCTGTGGGGAGAAAAATTATTAGTGACCAATGAAGATCTTCAGCCAGCGGTTGAATCTGAAGCTATCTGTCAACTTTGGGTATGAGTTTGTGTCTGAGGCAGAAATAGAATTAAGCCTGGACATCAAACTTCCCATAAGAGAGAAATCTCAGTAGGAGAAAGAACTTAGCCCTTTAAACTGGAAAGTTTTAATAGCAATGATACAAATTGATATTCATTGAATTGCTTGCATAGTAGGAAGGCAGGTGAATGATAGACAAGAAGTGTTGAGTTATTGTTTTGCCTCCTGCCTCACTTGGCAAAGCCTTTTTCGCTATGGAGCTGCTTCTCTTCTTGCAAATACAACAGCGTCTTCATCGTAGATGAGTCATAAGGGGAGAAGTGAAATTAGAGTAGAGTATGCCAGCACACCTGAAATAGCAAAGCAATATAGGGGGGAAACACAATAAATACCAACTGAGTGTTTGCTTTATGATCTAGGGATACTTTGAGGATCTCTGGGTAAAATATTGAGCTCAGTTTCTCACATATAACAACTGCAGCATGCGATTCGTCAATATTTTTAACAGGGATCTTTAGTTGTATGGGAATTGGGTTATCCTTCTTTTTAAGGTGAGAACAACCTGACCCCAAAGGGTGTCTCATGGACTGAGCTCTCAGAGGCCCCCCCCAAGGCTGTCCTGCAGAGATCAGACGGGGATACTTCAAAGGCTTTTCCCCTCTAGCGGAGTGGCTGAGCGAGGGCGTTCACTGTGTATCTGTGCTCCTTCTTATGAAAACAAAGAGGGAAGGACTGCCTGCACCCCAGTCCAGGCCCCCACGATCGCGAGTTCTTCCATGCACTGATCAACCTACATTTTAAGAAGTAGTTGCATTCTCTGCGACAGTCGTGAACTTTTACCATGTTTGGGGCAACACTCTCATCAGAGTTAAAAACAGTCTTTCCCACATATATAGGAGTCAACAAAAATACAGCACAAGTCAAAGGCTTCCCAGCAGCCTGGGTGCTTTGCTCCCTCTGAAGGGAACCTGTCAGGCCCTACAAAAACTACTTCCAACCCATGATCTGCCAACTCCATGTTAATATGCAAGATCCTCTAAAGTTGCTCATGTTTATTTAAAATTGAAGCAGAGCTTTGAGATTCAGATGTGGGGTATTATAGACTGCTACCTGCTTGCTGCTGCCTCCTGGGGACCTAGACTGCTCTAGGGGTTTCCAGAGGATGAAGAGCATCCTGCCAGAACATCTTGTCTGAGTGGCTTTCATCCCTTCAGTGATGAGGGAGAGCCTCAGCTCACCATGCTGGGAACTGTGCTCAGCTCTGCTGTACACCCTGTCACAGCAGAAAAGAAGGGAAACGCTCATGAAGTCTCTCAACAAAAAAGAGGCGCTACCACGGGACAGAGAACCTGGATCGGCCTGCCCAGCCCAAGGGGCTCCTCCAGAGTGACCCAGAAAATGCAAACGGAACAAGGCTTTGTGATTATTTTGCATCTTCCCTAAAGGAAGTAGGTGAAATCATAATAATATAGAATAGGCCATTAAACCCTGTCCATAGCACCAACTGCATTTGTGGTGTATGTGAAGGACCTGAAATTCAGAAGTGCATCTTTTATCAGACTGAAATTCATTTGGAATGAGCTTACAAACTTTGTCAGAGAGTTTGTTGCATGAAGCAATGTGTGGGGATTTGTGTTTGCACCCCGGAGCATGGGCAATTCCATTATCTGCCCTCTCATTCTTCCGGCCAAAATAAGGGTTTCCTGGACCCAGCAGAGACAGACAGATTCTATCTATCGGCCTGCTTATTTGTTTCTGTTGCTGAGGATTTGTGTAACCAAAGATTAACTCTTGCATTAGTGCATCTAGTACAGTAGTGCATCTAGTCTTTTCAGTGAACTGGATCCTCTGCTGTCTCATGATAACGCACCAGTTAGCAGAGGTTATGCCTAAACCAAAAATCAAAACCCGTGATTCAGCAGTAGGCTGGGTCTCAAGGAACTCACCCTGAGCATCCTCCAGCCAACCAGCCTCCCTTTCATCCTCTCCAAGATGCCCCATGTCCCTAACCTTCTCCCACAGCCTGTCCCCCGCTCCTGCTAGCCTTTCCCTCTGCCTTCACTCACTATGTCTTGCAGATTTACATGAAGAAACACATTATCTGAAAACTTATTCTACACATAAAGGGATGAGAGCCAGAATTATGAAAATCCAATATATTAGTCTGAGACATTAATGGTGAAGGACCAGCTATCATTGGCAAAACCCCCAAACTAATCCAGCTTCCCACTGAAGCATGAACAAATGCAGTCCGAATGTCTCAAAAACCACTCAGAACTATTAATTCACCCCAACACAAGCCCCAACATGCTTCCTCTGAGTGGAGCAAGGAAAGGCACCTCCATCTTCCAGGGAAGCGAACCAGCCCCCTCGCTGCATCCTGAGCAGGAGCCAGACTCTTGTGCTATCAAAGCCATCAGGAATTCTGCCATTCATTTCCCCAGCAAAGTCCTGGATTTGATCTCATTTTCCTGGCAACGGATTTTTGACAGAAATATTCAAACCTGAATCTGTTTTACCCTGAGGTTCAGGATGGCAAAATCAGAGTTTCATATATTTGATTAACACTTTGAAAACAATTTCTCTCCTCTTTTGTGGCTTCTTGAAACACATCTACCCTGCTGCACTAGATTCCATAGAAAAAATATTTTGGTTTTAGACTGCAGAAACAATCCCTTTCGCTTCGCCTACTTTTTACATAATATCATATGACACAGGTTACAGATGTGATGGCCAGACAGTGAGTTATGTGTGACGGGTTAGTCTGTTGCTGGCAGCAAGGAATGTTACATGTTGCATAAGCAACATATGGGGGAGTAAAACACAAATGGGGGAGTAAAGACAGCCTTGTCCAGTCCTGCCTTTTCTCATTTGTTTTGTATCAGTTTTAGGCTTCAGCATTTTTCTTTTTTGCACTTCTCTTGCTTTCTTCATGGATGATGCCTGGTTTGCATCAGCAGTTAGCTCGGTAGGACAGCAACTAATTGCCTGAATTACTCTTCAGATACCAGAGCCCAGAAGTTTTTAGGATAATTCAAAGGGAAGGGTAAGAGTCCAGTAGAATAATTCAAAGGGAAGGATAAGTCAAAGAGGTGAACAAATACAAGAAACCCTCTTGAGCCTCAGTAACCTGATTGATGGTGAAGCAGATGAATCCCTGCAGGGCCACAGACTGAACTACAACTTCTGAGGACTTTCCTGTCCCTTCATGGGACATTTTAGTGTTTGAGGGGCAGGGTGTGGAATGGATTAGTTAAGTTACATTTTTAGTGCAGCTTCAGGACAAAAGTATGTGTAATCTTCGTGTTCAAAAGGCATACTTACCCCCACGGTGTGCCTGGTAGATCCATTGAGAAATAATTTTAGAACTAGAAACTCCCTGTTGGAGAAAGCGTTTGTCATCCACAGAACCCAAGGCATAACACAAACTCCAGATATATTCTTCTCATTTTATCCAAGGAGAAACAGGCAAGAGATGTAGCATGAGGGTGTCCAGGACAGAGGCAGGGAGAGCAGCAGGGAGCCTGACACCCCAGTCTGGACTCCCACCGCCCGTGGGCAGCCAGATCCTCACTGGGGAGTCCCAGCACTGGTGGTAATGTGTGTTGTCCAGGCTAGATGAACCACCCTGGCCCTGATGATGCATGTTTCTTCTTGGTAAAAGCAAGCACTTGCTAATCTAAAAGTATCTCAAAAAAATTTATAAAAATCCATATAAACATATGCTTATTCTCTATCTGTAAGAATGACAGTAGGCATATGCTGTATGAGTTTACACATTCTTTGCTCTCCTCTCCTGCAAAGTAAATTCTTTATTTCAAATACTAGTTGTGTTGTCATTTATTGCAACCTAGGGTCTTTCCTTAAAATTTTGGCAACTGAACTGTTATAGCAACTGTCTTGCTATAAATAGTTCAATTTCATTAAGACTTACCAACAGAAATGCAATTTCTCTCTCTCTTTCTCTCTCACTGAAGTATACCACCCCCCGCCAATGCAGCATAGGCTTCATTCCCCCACTTAGGAGATTTCTTTTTCCCTTAAATTGCTTACACACTTTATTTCCCTCATATCATTAAAACTTCTTACTGCAGATTTTTTTCAGCCAAGTTTATACAAACTGCCTCATAGTCTGGAAATATTAGCTATATTTTATTCACTGCACTTGCATTGTATATGGGATTTTTTTTCTTTTTTTTTTTTTTTTCCCAAATATTGAATTCCTTTGGAAAACTTAACTATTTCTTTGTTTCCTTGCTTGTTTGGCTTCTACAACCAAACATATCCTTTTATTCCCTATTTGCTTTTTTTTTAGGAAGATATTACTCTGTTTCCTTCTGGTACTGCTGTCTACCTAAAATTATTTAAACCAGTACTGTGCTAGCTCAGCTCTATTACAAATAAAGCTCAGAACACTCTGCTTCAGGAGAGCCAGTAAGCAAGCAGAGAGACTGCAGAGGGGAGCTGTAAGAATGATCAGAGGACCAGAAAACGTGATCTCTGAGAAAGGCTGGATGAAGAGGTGTTCAGTGTACAGAGAAAGAGTCTGAGGGAATAAGACGGTATTCAAGCATGTTGAAAAATAAATGTTTCAGAGGAAGGGAAAACGGATTTTCTCTGTATGCATACAGCATCGAAGGCAAGAATGGGTGGGCTTAATTGTTAAAAGGGAATTCAGACTAGACATAAGAAGCAAACTCTAATGAGAAACCCAAAAATATCGTGAAGCACTGGTGTTATTACCAGACAAGCCCTGGGAGATTCACTACTGGACACCTTCAAAACCAAATATGTTTGGCAAATATCTGTGAGTCACGGCAGAAATGCAGTTGATCCTTCCTCAAAGTAGGGATGAGTGATCTTTTGAGATCCTTCTGAATCCCTTTTTCTATGATTCAGTCTTCTGTGACATCACTAAAAACACACTGTGGAACATCACTGCTTATGGTGAAAGCTGAGAAGGCAAATTAAGTTTAAAAGTTGGATCCTTGTTACAAAGAGACAGTAAAGCAAGAAAATACCAGAATCAACAGCCAGTATACTAACTCTATAGATCTTAATGAGTTGAATCAGGAGTGAACGATTTAAAAAAATAAAAAGATAGAGTACTGTCTATTGCTCAGTTGTTGAAAGGGATTTCAAAACTAAAGCATGCAGCTAAACCATATTTCATACTAAATTTAGCAAATTAAAATGGAATAATTTAATTTACTCTCTGCAAGATAACGTGATGTACTTTGCAAAGCTGGGGTCATGCAAAAAAATGGGTCAAGCTAACAGTATCAGGAAAAACCTATCAAATGCAGAGACAGTTGTATAAGAAAAAGACAGTGCACGGTTTTGTTCCTTTGTATATTAATTTCAATAAAGACCATCCGTTATACATCTGACAAAGCAAGGGAGTATCCCTTTTCAGAGGGCAGTGGGTGGGAGATACGTGGTGCCTACAGGGGCTCTGTGACCCCCAGCACCCTGCAGCAGCCCTACCTTCATTAATGCCACATGAGGCTTCGGGGCTCCTATTCTGCATCCTATTGTAAAAGTGAAGGCCTCACCTAAATTAATAAAAAGCTATTGCATTTAACTTCCCAGACTTTTATAAACATTGGTGTCTTAATGGTAATATGTCTATCACCGAAAATGACATTGAAGATTCAATATTTTGGAACTGAGCCTGCCCAGCATACAAATAAATAGCTTTCTCTTTTTTGCCTCCAGTCATTAAACTGATTGCAGATTGAATTGGTGATCCAAAAACTAGTTTTCTTCTGTAAGCTAATAAGCACCAAGATGACAAGTTTTGTCCATCCAGGTCTGTTGACAGCCTTTGGAGCTGTGGGCAACAGGAAGAAAACGGGACCTGTGACATTTCTTATTTACAGGAACAAGCTCTGGAAATGCGTAAGTATGAACAAAATGGATCGGTTTTACAGAGATAGGTTTCTTTTCAAGATATCAATGAAGAAACAGACTACTTTGGTTTTTTTTCTTAGCCATGTTAATTTGGCAGCTGTAGCAGGAGGAGCTTGGTTTTGTCACTAAAATAAGATCCAACTGAACTCTTACAGGGAGCACATTACAGACAAAAGCAATTTCACAGTCACTTTACAGACTAAAATGGCAGTTGAGATGGAAGGACACACATTATGTTAATAGTAAGAGAAAGCTGGAAGAGAAGTGGGAGAGGTTTCAAAGGAACGTTAGTTAAGGAAAGAGAAAGCAACTCCAGGTTTCCCTAATGGCAAAAGGGGAAACAACCACCATTTCTTTAGAAATATTATAAAATAAACGTACACTAAAAAGGAAAGAAAGTGGATCATTATTCTAAGTTGCAACCAAGTGCTGAAACGGAGGACATAGGACAGAGGCAGGGCAGCAACTGGCTCACAAACTTGTGGCCACCATCAGCTGAAGCAGCCCAGGACCCAGAACAGACCTGCTGCCACAGGGCTCAAGCCACTCATGGCAGCCAGAGATGAGGTGCATTTTCCTTCCAAAGTCCTATGTGAGCCCACAGTGTTATGGCAAAACTCACCAGATTTCTTAATACAGTCACAGAAGTTCCTAACATTGCAGGCACTTTAAAAAAAATCATTTTCACCAAGTTCCCCAGCTTTGTTTCAGTCTTCTTCTGGGTTTCAGGTTCCTCTGGGAGCTGGAGGAGGAACGTGGGTTTCCTCACTAAGTTACACTCACCTATCATCTCTGCTTCTTCTCTCACAGGGGGCTGAAAGGTGCCTTTCAGCCTTTTCACCCAACCCTAAAAAGTCCTCCTGCAAGGCAGCCAAACAGGCACAGGTTTTCTTACATGTGCAAAACTGAAATAAAGTCCTGGCAGAAATAAGCACAGTACCCCAGACCCTAAATGTCCAGTCCCACTACAGATTGTCACTTCTTCCCAACATAGGTAGACCTTGAACTGTCAACAGAAGAAGATAACCAGGTCATAAGCTGTTATGCAAAAAGGATCAGCATATTACAGAACCTTATTTTGTCTTATATAAACCACCAAAATTCAGTGACAATTACAGTAAAAAGGTCTCTAGCTAACTTACCTTTCACAGGAGAATGTGGCAAATAAAGGTAATTGTGCAAAGACTGTGGTGGGCCATGGGGGGACCACGCTGCACTTCTCAATGGGCTGTCATGGTGGGCACTTGATTCCCACTAGCCCAGCAGTCCTTGCTGTACACAATGGCTGGTAGATAACTCATGTGAGACCTCTGGTTGGTGTTTATTATCCAAGACCTTGAAAAACATCAGAAAGACTCATTTGTTAACACTTTATTAGACATCCTGGTATGTCCTTTCATTAGCTCTTAGAGACAAGAAATACAAGAGAAAATTGGTAAAGGAAGAACAATAGAAAATGCTGTGATTGACTGCTTCCCTGTAGGCTTGTTAGAGGAGCAACACATTAAATGTGATACCTGTCTTAAAATCAAGCACTTCCATTGTGCAGCACTTGTATGAGGTTTTATCGTTTTTCTTTCTGCTACGCCAGGCCATCTCAAAGAACAACACTCCACGGGAGTGTACATCAAATGAACTTATTTGGGAGTTGCCTGACTTCTCCTTCCAGGCAGGGCAGGGTTCCGGGAACAGAGCATAGCAGCACAGTTCCAGCATACAATGTACGACAGCCTGTGGAGACCCCGAGCTAAGTATCTAAATCCCAGATGTAGTTGACGTAGGTGGTGGTGATACTTCTGTGAGCTAGAGCAAGGTTTCACTGCAGAAGGTTACAGAACAAGCCCAGGTGAAGAAATATCTCATAAATATTCCAGTTCATTTCTGTATAAGATGGTCAACGTGTTTCCAATTTGTATCAAACATGTACTATTGACCAGAGCAGGGACTGGCAGCTGGGCCTCCCCGGGCCATGACCTTCTGATTAGCTCTCTGGCCAACCACAGGCACAAGTGTTTCCCATTTCACAGAATCACAGAATCACAGAATGGTTAGGGTTGGAAGGGACCTCTGGAGATCATCTAGTCCAACCCCCCTGCCAGAGCAGGGTCACCTACAGCACCATTTCCTCTAAAATGGAACTGTTTCAGCAGAAGAGAAGCTCCATAGCACATGGGTTACTTGTATGATCCTGCTAGGAGGACAAAGATCCACTTCAGATCTCTGTCTCTAATCAGGAAGGTTAAGGGTGACCTTATCTCTCAGGTTAGCAGCATGTCCTGGCCGTACAGGTATCACCGTTAAGAGCTCCTTCTGAAGCTTCTTTGAAACTATTTGCTAAATTTTGGCTGCTCCCAAACTGTCAATTGTTTTTTTGGTTTTATGTTGGGTTTTTTTTTTCAGATGCTCTAGCTTAACACCTATCGGCCCCACAAGCTGACTTTGCTGCATGGGGGATCATATATATAATCTCCGATGATTAAAACCCACCTGCTGCAGTACAGAATGAAAGTACAGTTTTCAGGTCATGGGTTAAGGCTGACTTTCATTTTTAATATTTTTTCTCCCTCCTTAGGATTTGGACAGAGTAAACATGGGGAAAAAAAGCCACAGTTCCTTGTCATATTTGTTGCTCTACTTTATCTACTAAGATTTTAGGGAAAGTCATTGAATGTAAATATTGGTATATACTGTATGTGGTTGGTTGTTTTTTGTTTTAAGGGTATGCACAGCATCAACCTCAAAGTAGCTTTACTGACAGAGCAATCAATAATAAACTCCACCTTTTCCCTATTTTAATTGTTCAGATTGTCTTCAGGTTCACCTGCTTCATCTGCAGTCCTGCTGCACCCTGTTTCTGCCCCATCTACTGATCCCTACATATTTATTCTTCCTCTGGCAGTCCTTCTGCCCTTTGGCATCAAGTGCGAAGGTACCGGGGGTGCCGTAGGGGCCCAGCCGTGAAACACCCTGTTAGGCTTACTGATGTGACAGTGTGGGCTCACCGTGACACTGAATGTGTGATAGGACGAGAGGAAACGGATTCAAGTTATGTCAGGGGAGGTTTAGATTGGATATTAGGAAACATTTGTTCACTGAAAGCGTTATTAGATATTGGAATAGGCTGCCCAGGGAGGTGGTGGATTCACCATCCCTGGAGGTGCTTAAAAAAAGGGTAGATGTGGTGCTTAGGGACATGGTTTAGAGGTGGTTGTCAGGGTGGGTTGATGGTTGGGTTTGATGATCTTAAAGGTCCCTTCCAACCTCAGCGATGCTATGATTCTGTGAATGCAAGCATGCAAAAGAGCATGGTCCCCTTGCCTGCATGTTATCTAGAGGTGCAAAGCCACCCATATAAGGCTTCTGGCATTCTTCCTGGTATCAAGTCAGCAGGCACTTCCCTGTAGCCCCCCCAGGGGATGCTGTGCCCGGATGAGCTCTGGCTGAGGAGCACTGTAAGCAGGAGCAGCTCTTCGACCACCAGCACGGGACCCGCCAGACACCAGGTGGGATGGTGAGGATCAGAAGGACAGAAGGTCCCAGGCCTCACCGTCTTACAGTTAAACTGGCCACCGGATTCTGCTGCTCATGCTTCAGGTTCACCAAAGGAAAGATATGCAATATTAAATGAGGCAGAAAATAATGGAGCTATTCCGTATCTCATTTCCCTATATGTATTTGTATTTCAGGGCTACAGCAGGATCTTACTAATGCCAGCATCGCTTAGGGAGCCGTGCTTGGTTCTGCTGCCTTGTGCTCATCCTTGGCTTTTTGGAAATGCTTTGCACATAAATGCTTTGTACATAATGCACTTTATAACTTATATCTGCACTGTGATAAATATTTCCTTCCATTTAAGCCTGGCCTGGGCCTCAGCCGTGTGGATTCTTTCTTGCTGTGACCAGAAAGAATCCTTTCCTGTGCTTACTTCTGAGATTTCCTCAGCACAGCACCATCTTTGTCATCAACATCACTCTTTAAATATATTTAGAATTGCATTTACTTCGTGGCCCATGTACCCACTGTGACATACCCTCACGGAAAAAGGCAAATGCTCTGCTAAAATCTTGACGGTTTATATAGCATGTTTTCTAATGTAGTTGTTCTTTATGCCATAGCTACTTTGACTTACCTATTTTGTGACAATGTTCTTACCCCCATATGCCTACAAATCAGGTACAGTTTCATTAGTATGATTCCTAACACTGAAATGGGATGTGGCATATGCAGCTAATTTTTTACAGATTGGAATTTGAGATTTCTGTCTCCCCAAGGGGGCACAATCCTTGATGGGCAACAATAATATAACAGTTGGGCCCACAGAGTATTCAGCCAATTCCTTCAGACAACCAGGCTGTACTCCACCTGCGGTCACTGTATATCCTTTATCTAAAATTCAGGTGATCTTGCTATTATTTAATATCCATAATATTCAATTTACATATATTTATACACATACCTATCTAAAGACACTGTTGGCCACTTACTGCAAATGATCAAGCTTCATCAGTCCAAATCCAGATCCTAATCAGATGCCCATAAAGAGGAATTTGTTTGGGGAACCCTTGATCCGAGTCCCGGTGACAAGTGAATGATCCATTCAGCTAATTCACATTTTACGATAATTGCTGAAGAGTTCAAAGCTGCACGAGGAGTCAACCTTTCCCGCGTCAGTGGAACCACAGGAGGGTAAGCTGTCTGCATGCTACCTGCATGGGTTTTGTAAGATAACAGTTTGTTGCAGGTTACTATGACCCTGGCTGGCATCGTACCTGGCAAACATGGGGTGTTTCAGAAAGTGAGCTAGAAGGAGCGGTGTCAGGGGTGAGTCAGTTCTGCAGGACAACGCGCTGCTTCGTTCCCAGCCTGATGCCTGGTACTCCCCACTCCAAACCCACTCTCAGCCTCGCCTCAGTCCAGAGGATTGTCACTGAAAGGACTCTGACGAGGCACGCTGCTGCTTGTATAAGTGTTGGTTTGTTTATTTGCCTTCTGAAAAGGAATCCTACTGTCCCTAAATAGATTTGATTTTTTTCCAAAGCTATAAATTCAATTATCCAATAACATTATCCAACTGACAACCATCAGAAGGGAAACACTGAGTATGTTTTCGGAATGAGAAGCAAAAGTAGATTCGCTATTTCTTCATGCTGCAGTATTTTTTCTCAGATGTTTGATGCAGCATGGGAGGGATTTAGCTGACCATTGCACAGCCTGTCCTTCCTACCTCTGTGCTGCTGATGGGTCATTGGTCATCTCCTCTTCCTCTAACAAGCTGCTTGGTGGAAATGCAATGTGGGCTTATTTTAAGATAGTGATTTTTTTTTTCATATTAGCTTTCCAGACCCTAGCTTTTGGTCACTTTCTGGATAGGCAGTTGGAAAAAATATATCGTCAAACATAGAAGACTCTTGCTGAGATAACAGAAGAAAGCTAAGCCATGGATTTCAGACTTGCATCTGTGAATGACACTGATTTCAGTGGAATTGTCTCAAAGAAATACTCAGCTTTTGTCAACAATATTTGCTATGAAAGCCAGACTTAGGAACAACTGAGATACAATTAATCTGTACTATAATGTAAGAACAATCATAAAATATATATTTTAGATTCAGTTTTGTTAAACTAATATTTCTTCACACTTTTCTCTCATGATAGAGCATCTAGTCAAATGCTGTTGAAGAAAAGAGGAAACCTGGTGGAGAAAACATGAATGAGTGAAGGAGATGAAAATGGTATAAACCAAATAAAAACTCATAACTACAAATCCCTACCTAGCAGACTAGGTGAAAGCTATATTTTTGATGATCCTCATCAGACATTCATTTTTATGTCCAGATTTCTCTTACAGGGTAACAGTAAAAGCTCTGGTCCACATCATACTTTGGCCTTACGCTTCTTTGTGCTCTGTGTATTTGCAGGGCCCCAGACCTCGCCCAGAGATAGATGTAGCTGTCAAAGACATCAGTCGCTTCCAACCTCACAATGACTCAGCCTTACTAAGTATTTTAAGTACCGCTTTTCTCATGTTGCAAGGCTTATTGATGATCCCAAGAGATTTTAAAACACCCATGGACTGTCAATGAGAATCTAGCATCTGTATTCCTTTCTGTAAGGGCCTTCTAAATGATTTGGACCTTTCAGATAGGAATGAGGCCTAAATATCTGAAAAGATCTCTGACATGTCTGCTTGTGTCCAGATCATCTGCAATGGCAAGAAGGAGAGCACCAGATACACAGTCCCACCTCCTTCCCTTTGGGGTACTGAAGTGGGCCCCAGATATGACTCTTACTCTCCATTCTCATATCATACAAAACAGTCTAGCCTGGGGCTTCTGCTTTTAGGGATTTTTGTTGGGTGTTTGTTTGTTTTTTTTTTAATCGTCAGATTAGAGAAGAAAAAACAGCTTCTTTTTGAAAAATGGTGACTGAAAAAAAATAGACAAAACCATGTTTTCTGCAATTTTCTTCCTATACATAATTTTGGCTAAAATACAAAGCAAAAAAATTTCAGAACCTACATTCTGATGGAGGAAAAAAAACCACCCACAAACAATAAACATCAGCTCATCTGTTTTTGCAACCTGTCCACAGACAGCATTTAGCATTCAGACCCTCCCAGAAACCCTCACAGCATTTTCCTCTGGTTCAAGCTTGATCCTGCTCATTTTTTTTTTTTTTGGCTTAAAAATACCCAAATCGACAAATAACACCCCTTCACCCTTACAGACAAGCTAACTGCCAAAATAACTATTTTCCCCTTTGTAGAGAAGCCTAGGAGCTCACAGACTTAACACGGTGGCCAACAAGCAGTGACACTGGATGGTGAGGTGAAGGGAGCCGCCATAAAGGCAGCCTGGTTACAAGGGGAAAACTACTTAACAGAAGAAAATATCTGCTGGAAAAATACTGACAGAGGAAATGCCTGCCAGCCTGAGAACTGTGATCCTGGGAACCAGGCCTGTGAACCAGAAGTATTCTTGAGAAGCACGCAGCTGGGTACCTAGAAGCTAGAGACATCCAGAGATACCACTGGTAACTGCAAAAACAAGGAACTGTAACAGCAACTTATCATCTGAAAAGGTGAAAAACAGTCTGGAAAAAAGGGGAAAACATCCTGAGAAAGTATGAATCAGTAGCTGCCATTGGCTGTTCTAACTGCAAGAAGAGGAAAACAGTCTGGGAAAATAGAAATTGGTCTGAAAGAACAGAAAACATCATCATCTATTGGCTGCCCTAGGTGAAAAACAGAAATTAACAGCATCTATTGGCTGCTCAAAGTGGTGGTGTCCTATGCCCTCTTATGTGTCTATGATACAAAAAAAGACTTTTTTTTTTTTTTATCCAAAATGGAGCTGCTTTCTCTCTGAGAACTTCCTGTGCTGCATATACTTTTCATTCCCTAAACAGGTTGGATTCTCCACACAAACTTTCTATGGGATCTTGGACCCTCACTGGGGATGCCTGGCTGACTCCAGCCTCCGTGACGAAGAGCATCTCTGAAGTGAGACTCTCTCTGTTACATTATTGGTCCCCCTTTTGCCCCTTCTGAGGTTCATTTGGTTTGCCCTCGCACTTTTGGGATGGTTTGGCCCCTTCTGAGATCTAATTTGCTTAATACTGATATTATATATTCATATAAGTAATCTATCACAAGTATATCTGCTGTTATACTGTTCATAAGTTGCTTCACTAATGATAACTTTGTAGTAGTAACCTGTAATAGTATACACCTACTTGTTTGTTGCTATATTACTGATGGTTGCAATAGTTGGTTATTACCATAGTATTGATAGCTGCTATACTATTGATTATTACTATTGATAGCTGCCATACTATTAATTGCTGATAGTAATTTGTAATAGCTTGAGATATATATATTACCTTTATTAATCATAGCTATACTTGCTAGTGGTGATTTTTGTGGTATTTGTGGTAATCTGTAATAAAGCAAAGAAATTTAGAGGATAAAGCCTCAATGTTCTTGTGTATTCCACATCCTACAAATCCACGGTCATGATCTCTATGCACCTGCAGCCTGTGTAGCCCTTCAGGTCATGACAGAGGGAGAAGAAAAAGCAATTTCTCCAAAAGAGCTCTGAGCCAGACGAGTGGAAGCGCTTGTGAGGTTGACATCAGTGGTGCCAGAGCACCACGGCCAAGAGGTGAGCTGAGCACACTGAGAAGCAAACGTGGAAAGTGGGAGCACACACACAATGGGAGCAACTATAAGCAAATTAAAATCAGTCAAAATCTGCAGGATTTCTGCATTTGTGAAATACCTAAGCTTGTTTAATTTTACAGGAAAAGCTTTGGAAATGGCAATGTGGAGAAGCTGGGACTGGGAAAATTGGTGAGTGCTGCTAGGAAAAGATAGCTGGACTTGGTGTTCTACTCCACTACATATGGGATTTCATGAAAGGAAAAAAAAATGATCTCCATTTGGATTTAACTCTCCTTTTGCTTCTCTTACACCACTACAGGTATGAAAGCAATTTATTTGCAATGTCGATTTACTTGTAGTTCTCAAACCCAGTTTTACTGCTTGTCTGGTAGTTGTTTATACGGGCAGTTGCTAGGGAATAGAAAATGAATTGTCTTCATCTCAGCATGTGGAAAATCAAAACCTTGCTGCTGCCTTTGAAGGTCTATAGCAAAGGCAAGTGTAGGAGATGAGAGAATGAGCTTTAGGGCATCCGAGCAAGAGCATTGCTATGAGCTGATGGAGATAAGATGATTCTTTCACTGTCCTCCTCCTCCCAGCAAAGTTAAAAAAAGGTTTTGTCTAGAGCACCTTGGAAGGGGGCTTTTTTTCTCCTAAGTACACTTTTTATCTTTTTAAAGAAAAATCTGAACCTGAAACTTTGATGTTTGCCTGTACCAAAGGTGCCTGCATGGCTCAAAGGTATTGCTGCAGAGGGGGTCTCCTCTGTTTGCTCCTGGCTCTTCCCCCGTGCACCCTCTCTCCTTCGCAGAGATGCCAGAGCAGCACCCTTGCCACAGTGCATGTCGGGAGATACCATCATCCGAAGGCTAGGTGAGGAGAGCAGAGGCATGAGACAGCCAAACAGTGGCTCCCACAAGCCATTGGCAACAGTGCCAAATAAAGTTTTTCCACACATCTGGCTAAAATGTTTTGACTTTTACCATTCAGTCTTTAGGTAGAAGAAAAAAAAAAAAATCCATCAAAAGCAAATGCTGTTTTGTGAAAAGAAAACTTGAAAATTAACTTCAAAAGAGGTTTCGCAGAGATTTTTCTAACCAGTGGTCTGGTAGAATGGAGGGTGCAGAGACGGATGCTCATGTGAGCAGCGTCCCCTCCTGCCCCAGCAGCTAAGGGAGGGTGCATTGGAGATCCTTGGAAATTGCCCCCAGATCCACAGTGTAACTCGTGGGGGCCTGTCCCACTTTGCTTTGGAGGCCATGCACCTCCCACAGGGCCCCACTTGCTAAAGGGCCTCTGCGAAGAAATGAAAGGATCCCTTTTGGTGCCTGAGAGCTGGAGAGCTAAGGAGGACCCTGCTGGTCAGGTGTTTCCTCCTGAAAAATGAAATATTGGCATTCAGACCACTTATTCTCATCTTTCCTGTGTGTTTTCTTCTTTATGTGGTTCCCATTCAGCAGCAATATTCTGCTTTCTGCAATTTATGGATAAACTTGCCCTCACTAGGAAGGAAACCTCTGCAGCAGTGATATATGCCCGTGTTGGTGGTTTTATTGCTTTTCCAGTGTGCACCGCTTGCAAAAACCGTGGCTGCTCAGCATTTTTTTTTTCCAGTTTAATATCTGCAAGATCTTGGTCTTGTCTTCTCTCTTTCATGTGTATTAACTTGAGAAATAAAGAGGCACTGTTTCCTAAACCCAGATAAAAAGGATACATAATAATTACCAGCTGTGCGCCTTCCTGGGGTGGTCCCCAGCCATGCTCCCCTAATCTAATAAAGCTAACTGTGGGCAAGATCTGATTATGACTATCAGCTGGCCACCATATTGGTTCATGATTGCCAATAAAACCTCAAGTAAAAAAAATACAATTGTGATTTTTTTTCTTTCTTTGGTATGTGAGGTAACTTAGAAGGCCCCTTGGCACCTGCTTCTTTGCCCAAGTACCTGTCCAGGTGGCTCTCGTGCACCCACACTGCAAAATCTCAGTGTTGAATCTCCTTCAGTGACAATTTTTAGTGACCAAACAGCCTCTCCTCACAATCCTTCCCCAGGCAGGTTTTGAACACTCCTGCTCAAGGCAATACTTCAAACTCTCCAATTTCTTTCTTAAATGCTTTTTAAAGGAAGATTGAGCTCCATCTGTAAGTTTCCTAGGTATCATGTAATTATGATTTCCTTGACTTTTTTTTTTCTAAAGTCTGAAACTCACTGAACAACAATACTTAGAAAAAGAAAACAGTATCTGATGTAGTACTGCATAGTGTGCATTCAGGCTGAAAGAGAAAAAGGGAAATAATTTGTCACAAAGAAATTGTGCAAAGGAAAGTACTCCTAACACCCCCCCACCCCCCACCCCCCCCAGTTTTGTGCTAGAGGAACATTAAACAACTCCAAAAAGATTAAAAACAACATATGGTATTTTTCCCTTCCCCAACCCCCCCCCGCAATACTGGGACAACCAAACACGTAATTCAGTTTTTTATGATCTGGCATCAGCGGGTGCCAGTTATCATTGTTCAGTTGCCATCACACAGCTCCTCAACAGATTGCAGTATAGCTACAATTAATTAGGAGGAGAGCTCGCTGCTGGCACTGCCATCCCAGGTCTCCAATTCTCTTGGGGAGCATGTGGGCACTCCCCAGTGGGGAGCACTCAGCTGGCCAAGGCCAGCAGGCTCTCCAGGATCCTTAACCCAGATTTTTCCAGAAATTCATTTAGCACCATGTAATGACCAAACCTCAGCATCAAGAAGGGTGTGGGACAAGACTTTTGAGTACAGGAGGCAACTAAAAGTTGACTGCTTAACAAAATACAAGAGTTTACTAAGCTCTTAGCTGTCACCTAAATTCATGGCTAAGATAGAAAAGTTCAAGTATCTCACTGGATCCACCACCCTGAAGCCATCCCACTCCTCCCCGGGACAATTCAGCAGCTCTAACATGGGATATATAGACCTTGAGGGAGACCTGACACAGCACCAGCATACCTGCAGCTTCGATGCTGGTGAACTTCCCTCTCTTGTCAATCTGATAAATCTCATTAAAGGAAACTAAAAGTAGAATATCATTATTTCCCGATTTTCTTGTGCCAGAGAGGGGGAGGGCTGTGCTGGGGAATGGAAGAAGCAGTCCTGTCTACGTGTCTGCAAAGCCACAGAGGTATGTCCTCCAAGATTGTTTTTTATTAAGCTGTGTTTCAGTGAAAAAGCTGGTGAACTCTACTTTAATCCCAGTAAAGGCTTTTAGCTTCTGCTGATTTATATCATCAGGGAAAGTATATCTTTTACAGACTAGCAATGATTTAAACATTTGTGTATGGTGAAGCAAAAGAATTAAAGTAAATTGTCAGAGTATGCAGATCGTATCCCTTATAGTGCTGGTCTTAAGTGGAGAAGAGTTTTGCAGTTGCAATGACTTTTTTTAAATAAATCACTCTGTTTATGTATTTACACAACAGGAAATGCTGAATACATGGAATATTTCAAACAGAAAAAAGAAGTTTTCCTTCATTGTTTGTTCTTCTATTATACCTTTTTTCCTCATTCATACTGAACGAAGAGTTAAGATCTCCATCACATTTTTAATACCCTATTCCTATACTGTCCTATGCAGTTTCCAGTGACAGATTTAAAAGGGAAAATATCTGCAATATAGCCACAGTCCAAATGATATGCAATGAGGTACAGTGTTTTCCCTACTAGTAAAACATTCGCTGCTGCATATGATACTTTTACTAATTTGGCCTTGTGCTTCTGTGTTAGTCTATTCATGTATGTCTTTGAAAAGCCCTGCAAAGCAGGAAAAGACTATTATCTTTGCAGATCCCGAATCAGGGAGTGAAAGAGGATTATTTAACTAGACTAAAGCTATACAGTGAGCCAAACCGGAATTAGAAAGAAGATCCAAGAACCGATGCCTATAATCCACTGTTCCTACAGGCTTTTTTCCCTGCTGTGTTCAGGGGATCTTTTCATTCTGATATTTTCCATTCAGAGGACTATTTTTTGCAGTGCTACTTTCATGTTCTTCAAGAAACTTGAGCCAAATTACAAACAACTCCAGAAGAAAGTAATTCATATAGAAGTCAAACCAGAAAATATGAAAGGGGTCCTCTTTATCCAGGTGCATAAATCTTCAAGGAGCTTCTTAGCCTGACACTACCATCTTTTCCTGGCAAATGTTTAAAGTTAAAGACAAGGAAAAAAAGCACTATAAATCATAGAAGGATGTAAAAGGACTATTCACTGTAATATTGAAGAAGTTTCTGGCAAAACATACTTTATAATGTACTTTCTAATGGATGTTGTATTCTTAAAATTAAATGAAATCATAGAATCATAGAATGGTTTAGGTTGGAAGAGACCTTAAAGATCATTGAGTTCCGACCCGCCTGCCATGGGCACCTTCCACTAGATCAGGTTGCTCAAAGCCCCATCCAACCTGGCCTTGAACACTTCCAGGGATGGGGCATCCATGACTTCCCTGGGCAACCCGTTCCAGTGTCTCACCACCCTCAGAGTGAAAAATTTCTTCCTAATATCTATTCTAAATCTCCCCTCTTCCAGTTTGAAGCCATTCCCCCTCATCCTATCACTACATGCTCTTGCAAAAAGTCCCTCTCCAGCTTTCTTGTAGGCCCCCTTCAGATACTGGAGAGTTGCTATAAGGTCTCCCCAGGGTCTTCTTTTCTCCAGGCTGAACAGCCCCAACTGTCTCAGCCTGTCCTCATAGGAGAGGTGCTCCAGCCCTCTGATCATCTTTGTGGCCCTCCTCTGGACCCGCTCCAACGGGTCCATGTCCTTCTTATGGAAGGCCCCAGAGCTGGATGCAATAGTCCAGGTGGAGTCTCACGAGAGCAAAGTAGAGGGGCAGAATCACCTCCCTTGACCTGCTGGCCACGCTTCTTTTGATGCAGCCCAGGATACGGTTGGCCTTCTGGGCTGCAAGCACACATTGCCGGCTAATGTTGAGATTCTCATCAACCAACCCCCCCAAGTCCTTCTCCTAAGAGCTGCTCTCAATCCATTCATTGCCCAGCCTGTATCTGTGCTTGGGATTGCCCTGGCCCATGTGCAGGACCTTGCACTTGGCCTTGTTGAACTTCATGAGGTTTGCACAGGCCCACCTGTCAAGCCTGTCCAGGTCCCTCGGGATGGCATCCCTCCCCTCCAGCATGTCGACCGCTCCACACAGCTTGGTGTCACCAGCAAACTTGCTGAGGGTGCACTCCATCCCACTGTCCATGTGACAACAAAGGTGTTAAATAGTACCACTCCCGGCACCAACCCCTGAGGAACCCCACTTGTCACTGCTTGCCACTTGGACATGGAGCCATTGACCACAGCTCTTTGAGTGTGATCGTCCAGCCAGTTCCTTATCCACCGAGTGGTCCATTGGTCAAATCCATGTCCCTCTAATTTAGAGACCAGGATGTGGTGTGGAACAGTGTCAAGTGCTTTCCACAAGTCCACAGTCCAAAATAGCATAACTTAAATTTCATTCGGTTTGCAATGAGGAAAACAGCAGCTGAATTAAAAAAGAGAAATACCATCTAAGCTCCAAGGTGATTACTTACAAGCCTCCTAATACTCATAATTTTGGAAATGCCTATGATTTTCAGATCTGGTGCAGCATTTTTTTTTTTTTTTACAAGAGACTTGGAGTCCTCCACTGTTGTTTTTCTGGATGCTACAGCCCAGGGGGGCACCACTGCAGAGCAGATGAAACAGTGAAGGAGAGGCTGGACACGCACAGCCCAAGGATAGAGAAGAGCATAAAGGGAAATGTAGGGTCTTTTGGAAGTATTACAAAGTTCTGAAAGTCTTACAGAATATTAACTATTTCCATTAAAATTAGTTTCAATTACTCATTGTTTATGACATAGCTCGTCAGTCTGGCCAGCTGCAACCCAGGGTGGCTGGGCGTGGACGGTCGTGGGGGCTGGGACGGTCATGGGGGCTGGGGTCAGGGCAGGGCAGACGTTGCCCCTTTGGCCTCTCTTTTCACCCACGGCTGTCTATGAGGAAGAAAGAAAGAGTTTCTCAGTCACACAGAAGCAGGAGCCAGAGGCAGAAGGAAACTGCAAACACCACTGGGCTCAGGAGACCAGAGGAGAGCCAGATGGGTTTTGGGACCTGCCTCCAGGGAAAGCACAGGGAGGACTGCAGGAGAGGAGGATGTGGCCCTGGCCTTCACCACAAAGGCTGCACCTTCACACCATGGTGCCAGCCTGACCACTGCCAGCCAAGCCGCACCAGGTGGTGGTGGCACCAAACTGGTGGCACCCATCTACAGTGCGAGGGCTAGGTGGCACCTGCAAGCCCTCTTCCCCCAGCTCCCCGCTGCCTCATAATTGCAGCAATCAAACATACAAGCATCACCCATGAGATGCCACTTTGGAATGACCTTTGTGCCTCTGGAGGTTTTACATATCCCCTGTGGCTTCTACAGGCACAAGTAGCTATTCAGCATTAAGGCAAATGTAGTGGTTAATTAGTCACATTTGCTGCTATGCAGAGTTTCTTTAATATCCCTTTTTTAAAAAAAACCCTCTAAATTCTTCTTTTGAACACCAGACACTTCTTCCTTTCAATTTAAACATGAATAATCTTCCTCGAGGGGCTCACTGGTTTGCACATCTGCTGTACCTACCCTCCTAACCTCCCCCGGCCTCAAGCTTTGCTCCTGATTCTTTGGGAAAGGGCAGCTTCTGCATTGAAGCAGAAGCCAAATATAGAGAGAGCTCAAGTACTACATAGTTTTTTAATATGACTGTCAGAATAGCAACTTTTAACATTAATGTATTTTTAACAAAATACTATGATTCAGAAGTGAAATTCCTTGTCCTCCTGTCTTAGAGAGGATGAGAGTTCAGGCTGGGGTGGGCATCTGGGCAGATAATGAGAGAATTTCAGATCGTGCAAATTGGATTTTTTTGAGAAAAAGACAACTGCACAACCCATATTCACAGGGCTAGAAAACCCATTTCATCCCAGCTGTCCTTTGCAGACATTGTCTAATGCGGGGTGGAGGTGACAGCACTCAGAGGAAAGCAAGGTACCACTGATGTATCAGATGTATCAGCTACTGTCAGAGAAAATTCCCCATGTTAGATGTCCCAGAGGCAGTGTGGACAGCCGTGGCTATGAACCTGAGAGCTACGATATTGTCTAATTATTTTTTCACAGAATCTGGAGGAGGGACAGTCAGTCCTTTTGCCTGGACTTTATAAACACCTCCTTTTTAAGTACAGTATGAAAGCGCTCAGCAGCACACACCTCTAAGCAGCACCTGAAACCCCCTCATCACAGCCCTCTGTGATACGGGATGAAAGCATAGCTAGCTCTAACTGCATTTTTGAAAACGTGGTTAAGAAAATGAATTGTGCAAATTCTTTGCCAAGTGATTAATATTAAAGAGGACAAATCTCAATTACTAGTCAAAAGGGAAGCATGTTCTTAATAAGAGAACATTTGGACCAAAACAAAATGTCAAACATTTTCTGATCAGCTGCATCCTCAGCTTGATGTGCCTCCTACTCTCTCAGAAGATCAGCGTCACCTACTGAGCTCGAGAGTGAAATCAGGCCCACAGCTCGGTGGCTTTTTCAAAGGGCGCTGGTGCCATTGGGGAGTTACGGCGCAGTGGTGGGAACAGCCAACCCACACGGATAGTGTAGGCACCGGGTGGAGGTGGGAGCCCAAGCTGCAGAGGGACCAGAGGGGTGATGAGCAGGATTTGGGGAGCACGATGAGACTAGCAATTTTGGAAGGGAAACAAAAGTTGGTGAATACAACAAAATTAATACTCCTAGGCAATGTACAGGACTATTTTTTGAAGGGGTTACTCCCCAGGGCCAAAGGTACTCGTTTCCACCGCTGGAAAAACCATCGGGGTTCACAAACCTACAGCAGCTCTGGGCTACACTAGCACCCCTCTTGCCTGAGGTACCTGGTTCCCTTGAAGCTGTACCATCAGACTTTATGACCAGTGGGAAAGGCTACACCGAAGAATAAATGTTAGGTGAAATGAGGTGTCTGCATTGACTTACATATTTACAAACTACATGTCCGACCTCTGCAACTAACAGCATATACATATATGACAAGGATATGAAAAACTGTCATTAGAACATGATCAAAGAGGTTTTCTTAAGTGTATAACCCCCACCTGCACAAAGTATTATTGCTAAAGGAGTGGAAGCACTGGGAAGCAGTAGCCTGATAAAAAAGAAGATTTCTGCTAGCTCCAAGCAACAGAAAAGTGAGGCTTATAAAAACAACTGTTTCATAATCAAAATTGTAGTAAGTGGTAAGGCAGTGTATTCTCTAGTGTGGAAACTAAGAAGCTGTTTTCATACAAGCAGTTTTCAATTCAAAATCAAGTTAACCAAGAAGGTCATGGTGAAGCAGGATGGTGTTCCCAAGGAGCAAAACCCCAACAGTTTTCCTCACTATTATACCTATATTCCGCACAGTGAGTAGGCACCTAGATGCTGTTACCACTATATATTAGATTAGCCGTAATTATTTTGTTGTAACTGTGTGTTCTCCCTGGCCTTTTCTCTCCCTTGTTTTCAATTCAGATGCTAAACTGTAAGAGGCAGCGGCAGTATTCCAGCTGGTTTACAGTCCAATGCAGGAATGGAAAAGCACCTATGCAATGGGTCTGGGACACGGGTTTCGGGTCACCCTGCCTCAGCTCTTCAAAAGTGTCATGGTTTAGGCCAAATCGGCTACTGGTGACATGGGAGACCCAAACGCGACTGAGAGATGCTCCCCTCTACCCCTCTTCAAAGAGAGAGGCAGAGGAGGGAAAAAGAGACTTATGAGTTTAGAAGGAACTGAACTACTTTAATGAAATATTAATAATAAAATAAAAGGAAATAATGAAGTATATACAAAACCGTATCAAGCTCCCAGGATGACAATCATATCACCACTGGCTCTGGGGCAGTCCCAGGCTGGACTCAGTGACGGACGGGAACTGGATTCTGGATCTGCATTCAGGATTGGGATCACAGGCAGATGAACAGACAGAGTCTTCCTCAGACATCGTCCACTGAAGGAAGAGAGAGAGGGCTGACCCTTTGATCCCTCAGCTTTTATACTGAGCATGAGGCAGAGGGGATAATACCCTGTTGGTCAGTTTGGGGTCACCTGTCCTGTCCACTCCTCCCCTCAGGTGGGACCCCACAGCGCTTTTCTGCTTCTGACCCTCCAACGGGGCAAATAACAAAGTTGGTTGGCCTTGGCTGTTATAGCAATAAGTATAAGCAAGAGCCTCTCTGCATACCATGCCTGGGCATCAACTATAAACATCACTCTGAGAGAGTGAACATTGCACAACATGCTGTTAATTTCAGTAGTTAGAGAGGCTTAGCTAAGAAGCAAATTTACTGAATAAAATTGGTTCTGTTTTACCTCAAACCAGGACAAAAGGCAATGGTGGAAAGGGGCTTCTGCAGGACTTTATTTCCCCGTGCCCTGTTGGGTGTCTGCTGATTCACAGCAGGCACCTCACCTGCAGCTCACCACAGGCAGAAAGAGTTCACAGAGCTGCTCGAATGAAGGAAGGGTTTTGCTAAGCCCCTGCAGCCCCTCTTACCTTCATCCCATGGGTCTGAGGTGTTCGATGCTTCCTGCTACGTTTCTGAAGACAAGAGACCAAACCACAGACTCAGGACTCTTTGGACCTCAAATTTGATTCGGACTTATCTCCTTTTACCAACATCTGTTTTAATCATTAATAAGGCAAACTGTATCTTAGTGTGCGATTTGGAAGAGAACCAAGAAAAACAGGGGTTTGGTTTTCAGATCATTTAAACACCAAACAGTCAAGAAGCATCATCCTTCCCGCTAACTGATGTCAGACTGCAGGTTGCTGCTAATCTGGGACTAGGACTTGTGTGCTGTATTGTGGCCCTGTGTGGCCAACACACAGACACACAGAAGAGCAGCCACACTGAAACGGAGGGTCATGATTGAAACAGATAGTAAGAATACTACAGTAAAAAGAACAGGAAAAGAAAAATTGTTGAGGTACTAGTGCCAGAATACCGCTAATGGAAACTTTCTTTAGCCAAAGTCTTAAACATATAACAAACCACTTTTTGAAGTCAATTGCCAATATGAAGAGCCTGGAGCTTTTGGACTCCGTGTTTGACTGGAAGGGCACGTCTCCATGCTGCTGCAGGAGTAGCTTTGATTAATTCTAGCAGCACCTGAGCTACCTTTACGTGAGCTGCAGCGGAGACCAGTGGAAGACCTTCAACAGCAACAAGAAACTTGAGGTGAATTTATTTACCTGTCTAAAAACTGAAGCGACTACTGTGTAAATACATTCCAAGCTCAGACTTCAATGGTGTTAAAGACATTAGGCTCTTATTTTAAAAAATCTTGGTTTCATTTCCTGCTCAGAGGTTGCTACGGCAATATGACAATCAAAAGAAATTGGATGTTTCACTATGATAATTAATGCGATGAGCCTGGTGAATTCATCATGATTGCTGTAAATGTCATTCCTTGGGCCCACAGTTTGTTCTAACCTTGTTTTTACCTTTCTTCTTCTTTTTTTTTCTTTTTTTTTTTTTTAATGCTGATATCAGCACTCTTGGTAAGGACAAATTGAAAAGTTACCACTGTTTAGAAGCACACTGGTTTGCAAGTGAAATAGCTGTTTTAGCGCTGACGAGTCCCTCGGGAACCTTTAACACCAGAAGGATAATTTTAAATTGGAATCTGAAATGACTATGGCCTGGATGAAGATCAAACAGGGTGGAACTAATATCACCTTATTTTTAGTAAAAGAAAATATCTGAACAAATATCTGAACATAACATTCAGGGCTCAGTAATACATATGTGGCAAGAATCTTAAAAAGTATGAAAGAGAATCTTGATTTGTTGAAATAGACAGGTGGAGACATTAGCTGTGCATTCAAGGAGAAGCAAACCAAGACAGATTAAACATTGGTAATGTTTGTGTGGCGGTGAAAGGTAAATACTCCGGAGGAGGACTTGGCAGGGGGGTTGCGGAAGGATGCTCAGGCACTGGGTTCCTTCTAGACTGTACCGATTTTCTTAGCTGCGCTACTTGGAAGGTACTGTTTAGCCTACAGACAAATTCATAATGCTGTGACATATTCATCACAGTCTGAAAGCACAGAGGACACTGTAATTCTATAAACAGTGCCCTTTGCTTCTATTCTTTCTTTCTTTCTTTCTTTCTGGCCACAGTTGCTGTTGTCTCCATTTCCTCCTTGGGTTATTGCTGGCATTAATATCTCCAGGGAGTTCTACTGCAGAGCACAAACCTACTGACTGCTGCCTTGATGGCAATGTGACAGACGCTCAAAGAAATATAAATGTAAATGTAAAATGTAAAATGATAGAAATTATAAGTATATTTTACTCACTTAAATGATTTTTAGCCCAGCTTGACCTGGTATGCCTGGCCACTAACACCAGCTTAATCGTTTTTCAATTCCGCAAGAAAGAAAGGCCAAGAATCATGTAATTGTAATGATCTCTTTAAATACAATATATATTATATTTTACAAGAAACTGTATCTATGGTCTTCCACAGAAACAAAACTAAAAACAAACCCATGCATTGCATGAGAGTATTTCCAGAAAGACAGTTGCAGCAGTTATGATGTCCTTGGCGCAGCGAAGGATGACTGTCAGAGGAATGAGGTGGTTTCTCCAGCTCCAGCCGCTGCTGCTTTCCAGCCTCTGCTCTCGCCCTAAGGATGAGGAGTGAGGTGGGAGGACAAATGCTCCTCATGCCTCGCCTGGGAGCCATGTGGAGAGTTTCTGGTGGGAAGCTGGTTGGCAGCAAGGAAAGTTTATGGATCGAGTGTGTGAGCCAGCAGAGGAGACGCTGGGTAAATCTAAAAATGTCCGGGCAAAATATGCAAGCCAAAGTACATACACGCAGAAGAGAGAATGCAGGGCAGCGGGTGGATAAACAGTAGAAGAATGAAGTAGCTGCATAAACATCATTGGAAAACTTCAGACTGGTACGGAAAGGGCTGTGAGGCCGCTTAGATACTTGAAGGCTTCTCTACATGTACCAGGGTCTCAGCTCCCATTACTGCCATGGAGATTTAGGGAGTGCTTCAACAGGTCACGCTGATGGGCAACTGCAATGCCCTTGTTATCTGAGCTGGCTGCTCTAGCTGCTCCTCCAGAAAGGTAAGGGTCACATCTGCCGGCCTCTTACCAACCTCTGGGCTACCCTAGGGCTTTTCAAATGGCTTGAGATGTCTGGTGTAGGCAATTGAATTAAGCTCTTAATTAGCAGAGCGGTGGAGTTGCCAGAGCATGGTTGCCTTTGGTGTGCAGCTGGGGCTCGGTCAAGCTGGCTAAACGTAGGCATCTATGTAATGTTGTTTTAGGCACTATGGGTTATCCCATGTGGCCTCTCATACATCCCACATCAGATCTGCCAGCCCTGTGCACCTCCGGGGCATCTGCGGTGCTCCTGGTGTCTCAAACTACACAGGCATTGGGATTTCACCCCCCACGGCTGGTCAGCTCTGGGCTCCGCTGACTGCTTTAACCTGCCCTCTCCGTTACACTGGGACCTTGAAGACTTATATAGACATTCACCTCCAGGTTTCTTGTTCTTGAACTGAAAAGCATCCCAAATGTTTACCTAACTAGATGCATATGCCGAAGACTCCTTAGAGTGACTCATATCCACCGAAGGGAAAAGAGAGTTTTATCAAATTTTATCAACTGTTTGAGGAAGATTATATTGGCTAGACCAGATGGGGTTTTGTCTTGAAACATTGTTTGCCAGCAAGCAACCTGTGTTAAAAAAAAAAGAAAAAAAAAGGCAGTAACAACTGAAACTGTAACAGACCCTATAGCTTTCTTTGCCCCGAGACATCAGAAGGTTTCTTTCAAGTATTTGTCAAAGCAGTCTAACAAAGGAGAAATATAATTTTTTTAAAAAGTATTTGTTATTGCATTTATTATTTGAGGACCTGTCTGGAAAATTTCACCAAATTAAACTGGAAACTAAATAGCACAGCAATTTTCAGTGCATTTTCTCAGTTCTTGGAGTGGGTCTAATTATTCCTTCTGAGACAGCTCCTAGGGACCAAAATCTATTGCCTGTGCACAAAATCAGGCAAACAGACCCAATCTCTAAAAATTTACAACCTGACTAAAATCCTAATCCAGCAAACCATTTACTCACTCGCGTTAGAGTAAGTGTTTAAATAGCTGAAGGCTCTTAAAATCATCCTTCAACAGATGAGCTGAGTGAATATAAAATATGCTTGTTGCTTTCTGCTTTTTGCCAGAATTTCCATAACCTGTACAGACACAGAGCTCAGGAACACAAGAGCTGAAATTCTAAGCAGTCTTTTTATACACACACACATACAAATGCTCTCTGTCTCTCCATGTGTGTGGTATACGTACAGATCTGTGTACAAATATGTATACCTGTACGTATGTATATCTAATTGCAAAGCTTGCACAAATGCTGGGAATCTTAGGCACTGCTGTGAACTGGAAAGGTCACTCAAGCTGTATGAATTCAGAGAATTTGCTCTGGGGAGAGAGTCTGGAAGCGTCAGCCCATATAGCTGTCCAAGTATGGGAAAATAATTCTGGAATTTTTTTTTTTAATAGGGATGAGCCTGAACAGCAACCCATGGCGCCAAACCATCCCAGATGCAGCGGAGCTTGAAACTGAGTTATAAATTGATTTCTTCATAAAGAAACAGTCATCCATCTTCTAGACGGACAGTCAGGAGGGTCCAGTCATAATACTGGGTAGGAGCCATCTCTCAGTTTTTCACCCCCAATAATGGCAATCATTAAAATAGTTGTCAGCACTGTGCTACATGCTTCTCTTTTGCATTGCTCTTACTGACTCAAAAGGTTACAGGGGTCAGCTGAGTGGACCAATAGGTGTTTGAACTCTCATCTGGATGACCCTTCATCCACCTCTCCCATGTTAATGTGTGCATGAGTTTTCCTCCACGTTTGATGACTTTTTCAGGTCCTCGGTGAAATTTTGACCAGTTTCACGGGACTGCAGATCAAATCACAGACCACTGCCTTTTCTGTCAGGAACGTTTGGCTACGTTTGACCCAAATGATGATGTTTGTAGAATACGTTAGAGAACCATGATTACAGGAGCTTCCGCCCACCCATCCTTACCCAATGCCAGCTGTACAGCCCCGAGGTGGAGGAGAGAGGAAGGAAATGCTCTACCACCTTGGGAAGGGGGTTGCGGATGCAGGAAGGCTAGGAAAAACCCTTCGATGGTCTGCGGGAGTGCAGGAGGAGGAGCGAGCAAGGGCAGTGCCCTGAATGGTCTGCGGGAGTGCAGGAGGAGCGAGCAAGGGCAGTGCCCTGTGGAGACACCCCACCCCTTAGCAGTGTCAGCTGAAGCCCGTTGTCACTGACTGATGGAGGGAGGGACGTGGGGACGTGCAGCCTCCAGCTTAACTTTATGTGACATTTAAGGCCCCAGGGCTGTTACCTGCTGAGGGATAACCAGGGTAGTTGTAAGATGTGCTTACTTAAAAGGCACTGAATACAGCGGGGTAAACTCCTTTAAGGAATCTTTGTTCTATTTTCTTCCCGTATTTCATTTCCAGTTCCTCAAGATGCGGTGGTTGCCCTTGGCAACAATCTTCGGATTCTTCCCAAAGATTTATGAAGATAAAATGGCACATTTGAGGACAAGCCAGCTTGGTCATTAAATAAACATTCCCTTTCCATTCAGTGGCAGCGTCAGAGCCACAGAAAGTATTTTGCTTGGGTACTTTCATGAAATTACTGTCATTTTTACCAAAGCTACTGGGTCTTGCAGTAGAAATCTAACTACTGCCTGGTCCCGTAGCACAACCCATCTCAGCACATCCTGGGACGTGCACATTCCTGCCACTCAGAGAACAAGAAATTCTTCATCAAAATAATTCACGAAATGAGCCTCTTTGAACTTCAAAGTTATCCATTTAAAGAAAAAAAAATCCACAAAAATATTCTTAATTATTTTTTAAATTCCAGACTAGTTTGAAATCTATTACCACAGACTTCAAAAAAGATTTTAAATGGATAAGAACTCTATATAGTTGCCTTCACAGAGGTTTTTTTCTCACATTCCTGAGCGGATGACCCACAATTGCATAATATTTTTTGTGGTCCACAAGCAGCCTAACAGAAATAGGAAGCTAAAATAGGCATAAAACTCCACAATGAGAAAAAAATAGTGAGAAAGAAGAAGAAAAAAATTCAATAATTATTATAAATAAATCCTTAACTCCATCTGCACTGTATTTAATTAAGGCAAAGAGAGAAAATCAAACCCTTCAGACACCAATATTTTCAGGCAATTGACATATCTTGGCACCAGCACAGCCACATTACAATGAAATAGAGCACCTAAGTCTGTAAAACCTTGGCTGTAAAACCACATTTTCCAGAGGATGGATGGGTATAGGAGAAAACAAATATGATTTGCTTCCAGGCTCAAGTGCACATTAGGCAGGAATATATGCAAAATATGGCACAGAGGTCAGAAAATATGTCACTGAAATGTAAGCTGCTGAAGAGAAAAATCAGTTGGAGAAAGCATTGTGGTAGAGAAGAAGCGATTTTAACCAAGAATCTGTCAAGTCAAGCTAACATGGGGTTAACTCCTCTTTAAGTAATTTTTTTAAAGAAATTTTACAAATAGTGTTGGCTTAAAAAAAGCCACATACTCACAGTGCCAGTGGCAGATATTCATACTTGTCAAGAAGGAAACGGAAACTTTCTCAGTAAAAGATGTATAGCGATATAGCTAATCTTCAGATTTTGAACTTGATATTTTAAGATTAAAGTGTATTGTTGTGGCACAGTCATAGTTTAGTCCTTGCTGGAGGTATAATACATCTTCACGCTCTTGATTTCACAGTTTATTATTGTTTTTAACCCTTTTATTTTAAAAGGGATCCGAGTTTTTGCAGGCAAGGGTGAATCTGCAAGAGAGATCAGCTTGCCAGAGCCTTTACCAATCTGCCTGCTCACTGCAAGACCAACCAGAGAGGGATTAAATAAGAATCCGTAAATGATTCTGGCCTTAATTTCTCAATACTTGAGACAAAAATTTATCAATATTAGTTGACTACCAAACAGCTGTCATTTAACTAAATGTAGTTAAAATACTCTAAATTTTACTACAAAGAAAGACTATTTTATCAGCCCCATACCTTAACCGCTTACATTTCCAGTTTAAACCTGACAAAGAAGCAAGAGATTAAACACTATGCAAAAAAAGGCCGAACTCCAGGTAAAAGTTGGGTGAGGTTTCCAAAAGCGCTTCCCCATCACCTAACGGTGACGTTAGTTCTCCGGCAAGAGCGACATTAAGTACTTCTGAACCCTCAGAGAAGTCCTCCTCGCCTCGTCTCCTCGGGCTGTGCTCTGTGAGGTTTCACGGCGGCGCCTTCCACAGTGCCTGACATGGCAGAGCTTGGTTGCCTTCACTGGTGTTGTAAAGAGAGTTGTACTGGTTAAGCCACCTATCCCAGCTGTGGGTAAACCACACCGGCCCACACTGCTGCATGGGCTGCTTTGCTCTTTGCTAACTGACTCTCCATGCTGCTGCAGCTATCTTGTGCTGCCTTCAGCTCCTGTGGGGTGCCATCAAGGGTCTTTTCCTCTTGGTGGCCATGGGGAGGTGTTGGACCTGCAGCCCCACCAGCCCTGCCCAGTGTCAGAAAGGCTGTGGGGAACAAGGCATCACCAGGCCCAGGGCAGCCCTTGGAGATGGCAGCAGGAGCTGCTGGAGGAAGAAGAGGCTGCAGGCATGATGTGAAGGGAAATCACGATGTGCTTCAAACTAGGAGTGTGGCTGCCCAGAGCTGGCCTCTGCCTGCTGCCTGGTCAAGGGGATGCTTAGCCTCTGCTCCCAGGGTGTCGCAGCAGAGTGGTTGGCATGGCCGCAGATCTGGCTGGAGAAGACCTGCAGTTCTTCGCTTGGGCTGGGACCCCACAGGAGTATGCCACAGCTTCTCACCGCGCTTCCCACCTGCCCACCACCAGTCCACATGGGGAGGCAGAACCTCCCCTGCCTCCTCCAGCGCCTAGTATGCTCGCACAGGTTAAAGTATCAGGTTCACGACAACGTTTGAACTTGAGCTGCTGACCCAAGTTAAAACCGAACAACCTGCTATTCACAGCTCTTTGAAATCAGGTGAGTGAACTTAGATTAAGAAGATATCTTTTTTTCCTATACTAGTAAAGTCATACTCCCAAAGATGCTCTCTCCCTTTGTCAGCTTGTTTTGGTGTCATGGTCTTGCCCAGGCTCTCGTGTACGGAACACCAGCCTGGTCTTTTTCCACCCAAAAGCGAACGAGCAAGGCCATTTCTGTGCAAACTAAGTACTTAGAGTATGTTTGTGTGAGGTGTTTTAATAACAGCAGCCCTGGAATGTAAAGATAACACACCCGGCTCTATTTACAGAAGAGGCTGAGGATGTAGCATACATTTGCATATCATTATTGTAATAAGGAAGAGTAACTTTCCACGTCTCCAAGCACTTCCCTTGCTTCTAGAAGCCGTGAAGAAAGGACACAGCAAACAGGGAGTTTGTCAGGAAAGAGGATCTGCTGTAAAGGACATACACAAAGAAAGCAGGAGACAACTGAAAACCCAGAGATGGCCATAAGAAAACTTATTTAAAATTACCTCAGTAATTGTAACAGTGCCACTTTTTGGTATATTGTGTTCCTAGCAGAGATGTTGTTAGGAAATTAAGGCAAACATTACGTTTTTCCTGTTGATCATCCTTATGTTTATTCATACACTGTACAGTAATTTACTCAAATGTTAACTTCTGGAGTTTCTCACCATAGGGGAACTGGATAGAAGGAAAAAAAGCAGTTATTAGTCCAGGCCTGGCTGTAGATCTTCCCCCTGCCCAGTCCAAAATAATGTAAATTAAGCACAAAGCAATCCCTTCTGAAAGGCTGTTCTTGCTGGAGACAGAGACAGGCAGTAACAGGAGCTCTGCTCCTCAGCTGGAAGGCGTTGGGAAGCAAGGGGAGCAGAGAGCTGGTGTACGGCCGGAGGGTGGCCGGGGGAGCAGTTACTGGGTACCACCAACACAGGGGGCAGCGGCGGGGGACCCCTGTGTGGTCGGAAGATACATCCCTTGCAATGACCTGGGGGACCTTGCTCTTGTGAAGGAGTCCGGTAAAACATTTTAATTACCTATCTCTGTGAATATCAGGTTGCTATAAAAGTCACTTGCTGTACACAATGTAAATCTCGTCATTTGGGGGACGCAGAGGTGTTTGCAAAAATGACAAGCGTTCAGGGAGAAGAAAACCCCGACAGGAAGCCAATGGGAACACAAAAGAAGCAAAATCTAATATCTCTCTCATCAAAACAAAGTGAGTTGCTTTGCCTAGGTAAAGGTTAGCTCTGTGTCCTCCAGAAGAGAAGACTGATGCTCGGCTCACAACAGAACAAATAGAACATTGTAGCCTGTTCGAGTGAATAATTAACTATTCAAATTTAAAAATGGCCGAGCAGTCGATGGATGCTAAAATAAAAGCCATTCTGAATGCACCTGGATTTCCAGGCATACTGTGTTTATTTGGAGAATAGGTTCTTGCGGTCTGAAGCCAAGTTAATGACACTACCTGACTTTTTTCTTCATTTTAACTTTCCAGTTTAATTGGCAATTTGTGTAACACAGCTAAATCCTTATAAAAGCCCAACAGCAACAAGCCGTATGTCCTGACTAACTGCTGGCTTTATAGTGACTGGTTGCTGTTTTAAAAAGGTGCTGAGGAACATATAGGCTGTGGATAAGAGACATCCGAGTAACAAGAACCGACTTATGTCTGTAATTGGTCTTACTTATCATGCAAAGATTGGTTATGGTGCAGGAAGAAATGCTCAAAGGTCTGGTCTCAAGCTCTCGGTGTCAAAGTTAATGGTGTCAAGCTCCAAGAACACCTTAACAGCCAATCCTAATTGCAAATATGTACTTCTTCTGCCAGGTCCCACTAGCAATTACAAGGGAGGGAGTTGAGTTCAGTCTCTTTGAGGGCCCTCTTCCAGGAGTTTTCTGGGTTGAAACCTCCCCAGCTCCACTGGCAGAAGGTTCCTTCACAGCCCCTGGGAACAAAGAACAGCAAAAGGAGCAGACAGAGAAGGCTCACGACAGCCCTAACCGTATTTACAGGCAATGAAACGTGCAAAGCCCGGCTGGCGTGTCAGGACGGCGATCAGCAGCTCAGTTCAGAGTATCAGTTATTGAGCCTGATGAGGTCCAGGAGGATTAGTCATGCAGCAACGTGGTCAGCTCTGCATCGCTTCAGCCTGTCCCAGACCCACAGGGATTAGGATCACTATGTGGGGATATTCAGAGCAAAATCTGACCACCAGCCAGCCTGTGGGATGGTCTCCTCTCCATGAAAATTTCTGTCATATTTATTCCCTCACCTGCATGCCCCATCCAGCACCGAGGTGGTGAGAGTCATTTGGGTAAGACGCACGACTCCAGGCCCATTTTTCAACATAGCCACTGAGCATCAACAGCTAAAGATGGAAAATTTTCAATTAAAACAAGAACACAGCATGTGGCATGGTAGGTGAGCCACACTTACATTTGCCCAAGTGTTCTGTCTTGTGACTGACGAGGACCTTTATTGTATAGATATGAGTTTCTCTATAAACAGTCTCTGTTCATCTTAGAAAGGATACTGTAACTTTCCAAATACTGCTGTCCCTGCTTCCCCAAAAAGTCGATTCCTGGCCATGGGTGTGTTGGCTGTTTCAAAATGGTTGCTGTGGCATAAGCTCACCTCTTTCCACAGCTGCACAAATTATTAATTGGGTAGCTTATTAAGCATAAAACAGGATCCAGAGTAATTTATAGAACGTGTGAGCTCGTTTCCATACACAGGACGTAGCTGTGCTGTTGATTGATTGACGTTTTTCTACCAGCCTTTGTTTTTCGGAGGGTACGAATGTGTTTCTGCAAATGCGGTGGAGGGGAATTAGCTCTGAATTCCACCACTGAGGCGCCTTTTAACTTTCAGCCCTCTCACGCAGTAAGGAATGGGAGCTGTCACTATTGCGTAAGTTACATTTCTTTCTCTGCTCTTACGTATGCAAATGCCTAATCCCGTATGTAAAAGCAGTGGTACACAGTAGGCAAAAATCTTCTTTAGAGACGCATTGTGGAAGGCTTGGATTACAGCCCGGTAAGAACGTTTAATAACAGCAAGCAGCGTTCCCAAATTCTTTTTTCAGAGTTTGCACAACCAGTAAAAGGAGCTTTAAACTCACGCTGAAAATTGATACAATTTGTTTGTTGATATAGTTACCGTCATCTGCAGTTGTATAATTTATTATCGCCTACCGCTGCTGGGGATAATAAAAGAGTGAGTGGGTTTTGCGATGTGAGTAAAACATGAGCACAAAATCTCCACTGGAAATACTGAGTCACTTAATAAACATGTAGACCACAAATTCATTGTACATTATTCATTACGCAGGTTACAGATGGGCCTGAAATAGAGGAGTCTTGCTTAGGTTTGTGCACGCGTCTGCTGGTGCACGCAGGCTCAAGCGGGGAGGAAGGGTGTCCCGCTCTGGATGTCACTTCAGCCCCTCTCCAAAGACAGAGGCCAGAGAGAAAGTCTGGGTGCAAGGGACTGTATTGCAGCCACCTCCAGACCCCGCGAGCGCGCAGTTTTACGTGTTTTGGCTGATGTCCAGTGTAAATCCTGTTAAAGACTTCGTTGAAGGACTAGTGACCAGGGGTGTCTGTAGTCTTATAAACAATGGATAAGAGATCTGAGATATCACAGCTTCTTTCTGACTCTGGTGCCTACCTCCAGTGCCGCGGTGGCAGCTGGCTGGACCCGTGGAGCCTGGTCTGGCAGCAAAGCAGGCAGGGGCAGGCAGGGGCAGAGCCTGGGTACATCCGCAGGGTAGTTTGCCTTAGTTGTGTTGGTGTGCCAGCCTGGCACGAGCTGGTCAAGCAGCTGGTGGGACCATCATTTGACCCTCAGCTCTGAGGGACCAATTCTGCCCTGAAGATAGAGCCTGGGCAGCACACCGCAGGGTGGAAAAAGTAAGACACGTGTACTGCCCCCGCAGGAAGCCCGGACAGCCCTGCGGTCAGGCCAGAGGTTAGGACTGGTGACTTTGGCACTTATTTTAGACCCCTGGGAGAAGAGAAGCACATGCAGAGAGAAACGCAGGGGATGCGAGCGCTCTGGTGGTGCATAGCAGCAGGGACCAGGGAGCTGGGGACCAGCCAGCCCCAGAAGTGGCTCTGAGAGTAGGTCCTGCCTCAGAGCTTTAGCCAGAGGAATAAGGGCAGCGCTTTACCTCAGGCTTCTTCTCACCTGGTGCACTTGCCTAACCCAAAACAAGCAGCACAACCTGCCTTTTCAAGGCTGGAAACTTGCTCACCTGCTTGCGGGAGGGTGGAAAAAAACCCCAAACCTTTGAAGATTACGTGTAGCTGTGCCAACTGGTGACACCTGTCATAACATGAATAAACTGCTAAGAGTTTGCATTTGCCATTTGAAGTGCATTTTGTAGGTGAAATACAAGGAAATTGGTGCTCAGTGAAAGCCCAAATGCTAATCCCGCACGTGTTTAGCGGCGGGGGAGGGAATAGAAGGAGCTGTGGGAGATCCATTCTAACCGAGTAAACCTCACTGCTTTGCTCATTTTTTTCAGCCATGGACCACTCTCAGTATTGACTCCCCTGGGATAAATAACCACTTGCAGGTTTAGCCGTCATGGCAGAACTGACAGACATCAGCATAATTCCTCCAGACGGAAGCATTTATTTGCTTTCTCATATTTTTGCTGCTGTATTAAAAAAGGCTTATTATTGATGATTTCCAGGAAAAGTTCTGCAATCACATTTTTCTTCATTGCATAAACCCCTAGATGTACCTCAATCATTAAACATGATGTTTCATGACTGTTTCATCAGTCTGTTTTGGGGTTTCGGGGGGGTTTTGGCGTTTGTTTTTTTTTTTTGGTTTGGTTGGTTTTTTTTTTTTGCAAATGGCCATGCGGTGCTGCAGTTCAATTCTCCGGAAAGGCTGCAATTTCCTTGGATCGGCATAACTCTGTTGTAACAAAACGGGCAAAATGCTTCATGGCAACCTTACTACTATTCTTTGCAGACAGTCGTGGTTTGACATTTAGATGAATGCTCTCTCGGCTCACAAACATTCAAGCTCAGGTGCTGAGGCATGGCCATGCACTCCATCGGCGATCTCTTTGTGCAGTTCTCAGGGTGCCTACAAAACGCCAGGGCCACCATCTTATCTAGAAACCACAGCACAGGCATTCATATTTTCAGCGTATTTTACACGCTTCCCCACCTCTTGAGATGCCACTCTACTCATTTGCAGTTGACAACACATCTATCCAAATTCAATCCCACGGCAGTTTCCTAGGTAACTAGTGCTTTGGCACAGAAACCCTCTGCACGGCAGGACAAGCCAAAACACCCGTTAGCATTTCCACTTCTTTTCAATCCTTTTGAAACATGCAAAGATGCAAAAAAAAAACCCCACCACAGAAGCATTAAAAAAAAAAAAAATAATCAAAACCAAACCAACCAACAACAAGAAAGCCAATGGCAAGGTATGTTCACTCTCTCTGTTTAACTTTTATCCAGGAAATTCTGCATCTGCCAAAAACTAGCTCAGATCTGGAGACAAGACCAATCTACGGTCTCAAACTGTTTCTAAGGGTTGGACCTCTTCAGGTTATCTTCATAGACGCCAAACACCTTTCTAGGCTCTGAGTCATGCCTGTAGTGTGGACAGATATTTCTGAATCATGCTGGGAGCTAATTTGAGTCTCTGCTCTCCCAGCCCCTCTTATGGGGGTGTTACAAGGGCTGCAGGGCCAGGATCATTACTCCAGGCTATTAGTGGACTTCTAGGAGGCATTTCCTCAAATTGCCTTGTAACACTGCCCTATCCTGTTCAATACTCCCTCTTTCATTGCTTGGCTGCAGAGCTGTGATCACCATTGTGGGATCGCACCAGCCCTCATTGTTAGTGCTCTGCATGTGGCTGCAGCTTGCTTACTGAAGGTTCCTCCATCCATCTCAAGTAAGAGAGAGAGCGAGAGACCCTGTGGTCCTCACTGTGGGGCTGGTGTCTAAAGGACTCTGGGGGAGGAATGGCAACGAGGGAAGGGGCAGGGTGACTTTGGAGTTTGCTCTTGCCGCCTCACTGTATGCCAGCAAGCGCAGCTGGTTCAGCGGTGCAGTTGTGGTTACAACAGCTGTGGTAAGGCAGAATGCGTTTCCTTGTCTTGCATGCAAGAAAAAAGCAAGTTCTTGCCCTCACCTAATATCCTCATGCGTTGCATTTAGGCACTGGAAAAAAAGCCGGAGCCTGAAGCCAGGATCATATTAGAAGAGATTGGGCTGCAAAGCTACACTGACAGCCCTTCCTAGCGTTAATACGCACACACATACACACACACACACACACACACAGCCGATCCCTACAAAAAGGTAATTAAGGCGAGGGGGAAACCTGGGAGTGGCTGGCATAAAATGCCCTAAAGGGGAGGAGTGGGCTCAGGAATGCGCATCTGAAGGGCTTGGTCCCGTGTCAACTTTTGTGAACAAGTCCTGCCCAATCTTGCTCGCACACCCGGGTGAAGCCAACTTGGCAGGCCTTTGCCAGCCCTGTTCACGAGGAAGCGAGAGGGCTTTGCAACTGGAGGCTGTAGCTTGCAGGCAAGGCCCTCCCTTCTCTGCCTGCAATTGTGCTCGTTTGCTGAAGGGCAGCATGCGTGCATCGGACTGGAGCACAGTTCAAAAAGAAGTAAGTGCTGCCGGCAGCTGTCCTCGCTTCGGAGCGTGTTATAGCAGGTTAAAAGGCTGCTGCAAGCTATGCCAGCCACCAACTTGAGAAGCTTTACTGGCAGCCAAGCATTGCCAGGACATAAGGATACGGTAGTCGTGTCCCCTGGAACAGCCTCTTCTCCAGGAGTTTGGCAGAAAAAGCCAGGAGCACCTTCTGTTGAGCTCCTATGTCTTGCACAGGAGAGGGGGAAGCTTCAAGAAGCTGGAGCTGCAGGGTTAAATGTGGGAAGTTTTGTGCTATGACCCAGTGCGAAGCTGCCACAGGGTGCAGCTGCCCCACCACGCTGGCTAATTTGAGAAGTGGTGGTTTTTACAATTGCAGGCTTTTATGCTAGCGATCTTCCAAAGCACTTTATATTAAATGAGCACTTCCCTCATTGCGGTCTAGCAGAACCCTGTTGCTGAAGTGCAGCTGGCACTAGCAGGGGGCAGCAAAGCATGTTGTCCCCTTCTGACCCTCCGAGCTATTATTCTGTGCTCCCCTTTCATATATCCAACAACTGGGTTAGAGTCCCAAACTGGGGCCGTGTTTTGTTAGCCCCCCGTGATTTGGGTAGAAAAGCTGTAACACTGGCCTGAGGGCTCAGCCCTTGCACTGCCGTGCTGTCCAACAGCCGGCAGCGGGGCTGTGAGGTTCTCCACGCCAGCTCAGCCCGAGCCCAGATCCCAGCAAACTCAAGTTTTACTCTTTGAGGATGTTGGTGAGCTGAAGGCATGAAGACTAATCTGCTCATTTGGCAATTTAAATGCCACAGTAGCTATATGGGGCTGCAGAAAACAGTCCTGTGCAGTTCCCTCCTTCAGCTCCTTCATGGTGCTTTTTTTTTTTTTATGGCTCAGGTATCAAATTAGACCTTGCTCCCCCAAACCCAGCCTGCTTTTTTGTCTGCTCTGACTGAGCAAGAGCATTTCTTTTATGCCCTTGTCGACTTTTCTCAGGCAGTGGCTAGATGAGCAGGACCTGAGTTTTCAAACCATTTTGGCTGTCAGCAGTAATACCTTCTTTTACCTCCTTAAACAGGTTATCATCAAAGTTTAATAATCCTCCAGCACAGGCGTTCACTGGCTGCAAGAAATTCTCCTGATGTATCTGACTTGTGTCTTAATATGAAAGTAACAAAAGTGTAGTGAGGGTAAAGCACAGTCTAACCATAAAAGTAGTACTCGGAAAACAAAATGAGGCTTGTCGCTTAACCACATCGTAGCCTGACATTAATCTGTCAGAGCCGCCACTGCAAATAACGTGGGAATGGGGACAAATGTGCTTTCTTAACACTCCTTAGTGGAACTGCATTGATTTGAGTGAGTTCATAATCACTACTGAATCAGAGAAAAGGGTAGGTTGTTAAATATAAGCATTATTTCTTTTTCTGCTTTATGAATTCTCCTTCAAAACGTCTGAGTTTTGACTGGTTTGAGAGCTTTTATGTGAAACCAGTAGACAAGCACAGCCGGTGATCACACACCTGGTTTCCCTGCATCTGTGCCTGTACATCCAACACTTGGAAACCACTACAGCTTTTTTTATTATTATTATTACTGGTTGTTTTGGGTTTTTTTGGTTTTTTTTTTAAATCGCACCTAGAAGTGCCCAATAAAGCAGGCTGCTGCTTTTCCACATCACGAGGGAGACCTTTGCCACCCCCAGCTCCGAGGCAGGCAGCAGCAAGCTCCGCTCCCCCCGGCCTGAGGGGGGCCGGCCGGGTAACCGGGCGACGGTGTGAAGGGGCAGCTGGGCTGGCCTAAAACTTAGACTGAGCCCGAGACCCGGGAGGAGCTCGGGAGCGGGGCGAAACCCAGCCCGGCCGGGCGGGAAACCGCT
>NW_009647052.1:1828859-1829316 GCF_000708025.1 Charadrius vociferus
GGCCCCGTGTGGAACGGGCGGCCCTGGAGGCCCTGTGAGGCACCGACGGCCCCGTGAGCTAGCGGCCTCCCGCCCTTCCGCGAGGTGGCTCGCTCACCTCAATAACCTATTTGAAGTCTTTTTTGTCCTTTTCCACCGTTTGCAAGCAGCGGGGCGCTTTCCACTAAATGAATCTCCCTAAGGAGACTTATTTCGTTAAATAAATAGCGTTATTTCGAAGGGTTGGCTGACTAGCGACCGCCCACGGCAGTGGGTCTTCCATCTGGCTGCCCCTCAGCCACCCCCGGCACCGTCCGATGGTGAGGGCCACCTCAGCTGCCAGAGCCCACAGCCGCACACCATGGCCGCTCTCCTGACGTGGGCGGCTTTCCAGATGACCCCAGCTTTTGCTCTGGTTTGTTAAGGGCACGTGCATGGCAAAAATAAAAAACGAGGCTCGTCTATGGGCCTGGGCACT
>NW_009647052.1:1829334-1830174 GCF_000708025.1 Charadrius vociferus
TCCTCTGCCATCGCTGTGTGCCCGCTCGCCGGCCGCCTCCTTGCAGGGAAATTCAGGCTCTGTGGTTTGTGCAGCTGGCATTGCTGGCTGGCCGGCCTCCTGCTGTGTCTGGGGTTCGCTGTCAGCGCAAGAGCCTCGCTGCGCTGTGTGCAGCAGTCACCTTTTGTCGCAAAAGTGCCTGGAGTCCGCTCTCGTTGAAGTCGGTGGTGAAATTCCCCCATCCTCCAGCGCAGATGAAGCGAATCCTGAGTCCGTAAAAAATGTACAGTGTGTATGAGATGTTCAAGTACAGGGGGGAAAAGAGTGGCCTTAAAGCAGCCATGTGCGCATTGAAGAGCAGCCCCGGAGAGGTGAGGTATTCAAAAAACCTCTGCTTTCCTCCATTCGCTCTTCCTCGCTGAAGAAATGTAAATGTTATCAAATCCAACAGGTACTCTCTGGAGACAACAGATACAGCTCTGAGCTGGTATCAGGCAAACAAGTGATGGGAGAACAAGGCTAAGATTAGTGCTGCAGGGAGATACCCACCTAAAGAACAAAGGGAGAATAAGGTTAAGCCCTGAAGAGTGGCTCACTGCCATGGCAACATATCTCCTTCTCCTCCTTTACATTCTGGGATTTGTTTTGGGGAATATTTGAATAGCATAACAGAAATCTGACAAAGAAGCCTGCATGTATAGCAGAACTGAAGGATTACATAGCACAGCAGTGACTTCAGGTGCATCTAATTTAATTCTGTTTCAAGCTCTCCAACAATAGAAAATGGATGCATGTCTTTTCATGCACACGATGGATGAAAAAGGCCTGAGAGTTGGGGATTTTTTGGTATTTTAACATGAA
>NW_009647052.1:1830193-1841189 GCF_000708025.1 Charadrius vociferus
TTTTCCACCAACAGGCTTGGGAATTAAGTGAGCTACTGGCAGCACCGGAGCAGAGCAACCGACAGCTGAATCCAGGCACCAAACTACACTAAACTTCGCCTCGCAATTTGCAGGAGCAATGACTGGGGAAAGGGTGAGAGGAGGGAATCAGCATTTCATACATTTTGTAGGAGAGCAGATACTGTACTTCAGCTGTCTCCTAAATATTGGGGCCTTTTTCCTACCAGGTAAAAAGAAGCAAAAGAGGTCAACAAGCCACTCTTAAGCTGCCTGTGAGAAGCTTGTTGCTACTCCCTATTCCCAGCAATTACAGCCTTTATGTGCCTTTTGAGACTAGGTACAGGGCAGTTCAAAGATTATTTGTGCCATCAACTTACTTTTCCTCTCCTGGTTAACTCCTAGAGAGTCACCCATCAGAAAGGAAAACAGTGCATAATATCTTTTTGACAAGCCCTGCTGCCGCCAGACAGTCTGTTTCCAATACTGAAGTAATGATGTTGGGCCAAATCCTTCAGCCCTTCAGGAAGATAATCCACAGCCATCTGTGAGGCTTTAAGGAGTTGTCCACTCTTCTTTTTGGAGCTGTCAGTCAGAAAGGCAGGAGCTAAACAGTTATGCCTCAGGTTTTTTCCTGGGTCTCCCTCTGTTGTCCCCCCAGGGGAACTGAGGTGCCATTTCCTTCTCTTCCCTCCTCCGTCTCTGTGCTCCCCAAGCCTGCCCTGCCCTCCATGACGACCTCTGCTTCTGACTCATTGGTTTACCCATTACAGAGCACCAGACTTCGTTACCATCCTCGCCAAGGCTTGATGAGGGCTGAATGCAAGATCCCTCTTCCACAACATAGTTTTTTGAGCTTAAAATTAAATATATCCTTTACATGCCCTTAAAGTTAAGCTCACACTCAATGCACGAGTCAGACCACCTCTGAAGAGAAAAGCGTGGCCAAGCTGTGCACACAAACTGCTCCCTTTTAGGAAAAGCTGACTCGTGTTCAGAAGCTCTGTAGCATTGGCTGCTAGCAGGCATCCAGCCCTTCTAACCTGTGGTATGACAGGGACATCTGGGGACTCGTTCTAAATCCAGACTCTTGTTCTGTATCTGGTCCATGGACAGCTGCACTCTCAGTCCTTCGCAATCCTAAGACGCTCTTTCATGTGGTTTTGAAGCACTGCCTCTTTATTGCAATCGCCATTATTTTCTTTTGGGTTGCCTGTTCGTTCCTGAGCACTCAGGAGTTGCTCACGTAGCCTCAGAGTCTGTCGCTGGAAGAAACACAGCACTTCCTAAAACTGGAGGGTGAAGTTCTTGGACTCTCTCTTGGTTGCTGTTGCTGCAGGTTTAACAAACAGCAGCTCAAGGATAATGCTGCTCCTGGCTTCTAACAGACTTTGCTTAGTAACTAAATATTTAGAAAACATTTCCCTCCTGGCTGTCCCTCACCCTCTGCATTACTGATAATAGTAATTGGTCTTTTTTGCTTCCTATGTGCTAGTGTAATAGCTTGCATTGTGTGTGGACTCTGTTTCTGCAGTATGCAAATACAGCTATCAAAACTGATTTTTTTTTTCTGAGTATACACCATAACATTTCATTGAAGTTCTGTTTTACAATATTTGCTGGATTTGCAAATCTTAGATTTTTGGGTCAAACTGCACTACAAGATTTCTTAAACTATCTAGAACTTACCAATCCTTGTATGAGCTTGTTCTAAATGGGATTATTCCATCTTCTATAATCAGTGCTGTAGCATGTACATGGGCAGCTTTCTTCTGTGGAGACCTGCTGTCAGTCCAGACAACAGTAACTACAGGCAAAGTGGTGATACTGGAAATGCAGAGGTGATAGTGCTGCTGTACTTGCTGAAGAGAGGAGACTGGGACAGGAGAAAACTTCTGTATGAAAGAATCTTTGTACAGGGGATGGTATAAACTGAAGAAAACACCACTGTCCTGTGCAGGTGTGTGTGGCTCAGGATTTTTTTTTTTTGGCTGTAGACGTAGTAGCTGAGATGTAGTGACAAGGTTTTAGTGCTGAAGATATTGCTTCCTGATACTTGTCAGTTTGAAAAAGACTTTGGGAGCCAGGACAAGAAGATGGGATCTTATTATGGCATCCCAGTATCTCAGGACCTCACAGCTGCTTTTTCCACATTTGCACTCTGCTCTTCCTGTATCTATGTGATGTCTCTGAAATAGGGGATTGCACCTACCCCCATTTTATTCTTCACAAAATCCAGATGCAGAAACTGATACCTAGGTTCTCAAAGTCACTCAGAAGCCTGTGTCCCACTGATATAAATGACAAGGAAATGTGAAAAAAGACCCTAAATCTTCACCTAAGTGAATTGTTGCAGACATCATAGTGAAAATCCGCACAGATTAAGATATCACACTTTGGACCTTTTCACTATGGATGCAGTGCTGTACCAGCTGGGGCACTACTGATTTGTATCGGCATTTTAGCGGGGCTCTGAAACTGTAGACATGTTAAAGATCGGCATTCAGGATGAATAATTTTGAGTTGTCCAAGGATAATAAGGATGATAATAACGAACTGCTGCTCATCACTTTCTGAAGGTAATTTTTTTCTGAGGCTACTCATGGGATTCTGTGAAACCCTTAGGTGACTCACTTCTAGCAGCCGGCAGCTGAAATCTCCAAAAGACTCAGCTCTCGAGGATGCCTTTCTTGTACTAGCTGAGACACAAATACAGCTGTATAAAGTTTGCCTTACCCAAATTGCTATATTGACACAGTCGTCTACAGATTGTGTCAACTTTTTATCCTTTCCCTCAGGTACTACTGGAGTTGAGTGTTACACACTGAGTCAGCAAGGCAGAACGTCTAAGGTTTTGTGTCCTGATGCACAACTACAGCTTCAAATCATACCAACGACTAGAAAGCACCTAACCAAGGGGCACTTCATTAGACACCAGGCTGTGCGTTCAGGAGCTGAATGATCGTCAGCAGCTGGACTCTAGAAGGAGCGCAGGCAGCTTCCTGTACTATCTCTGGCACCTCAGGTGGGACAAATTTGGATCACAAAACTTGTAAGAACATTTGCTTTATGTGACATGTTTGTCACACACAAACCTCATTCATGTATGTAACGGTATGTAACCAGCATACGTGGTCATCCATGCAGACACAGAGAAAATACATGACCTGCGCATTTTCTTTTTCTCCTGGAGAGAAGTGGACAGGCTGGGAGTGAGGTATTAATTGTGACTCGTTACTCTTGATAGATGTTAGCGGAGTTTTAATCACTCAAGATAGCCAGAATACTCATTACCTGAGTTGAGAAACCACATCCTTCAACAACAATCTGCTTTCTTGCAGATTGCTTTCTTCTATGTTTGCAGAATTATATTAGGGTAACATGGGGGTTTTTAAAGGGAATTGCCACATTGCTGTCTGCCATGACTTTCTGCACTAAAGGCAGAAATAGAGTATGAGTCTCATAATCCTTTTTCCTAGTGTTAAATGGGCTGTGGACAATAGAGCAGCGACTACACGGGAGCAGCAAAGAGCCGACTTCATAGAGGACAAGTCACAGGCTGTAAGTAAAATCTTGGAGTACACAGAACGGCCACTGAAGATCCACTCTGAACTCTTCCTGTATGTATGGCATATCATACCTGGGCTGAACTCAGCTTTTGGGACTGTCATTTGTTAGTGACCACGGGCAACAAAAATGCACGTATCATTTCTCTGGGAATTACAAAGGAATGAGATCATGAAGCTCTGGGTTGTCCTACCCGCTCACAGCAACTCTGATGTCTCTCTAACACAAAGGTCAACGCCAAAAAGCTTTTCCTCTGCCCACAAAGAGGGACACTAAATTAATTTCAATACAAAATTTAGAACATTTACTCATCACAAGGAAAATAACTGACAGGGATTACGGGTTCAGTATCTTTGCTCTTCCCCTGCATGCGACATACAAGGCACTACTGCATTCTCAAGGGAAAACCAGGAGGGAACTAAAGCTGATTTATCTGTGTATTATAATCCCAACACTCAGCAACGAGTTTTTAAAAGGAAACAGTCCCTGGGAAGGGAGACCAGCACACAACTTATCTGTCCTAGCGCAGTCTCCTACTTCGTCCCCGAAATCTTTGAATATGTAATCCCTGTTCATCAGAAGCCCCATCAATGACACATACAGTTCAGTGTGTTCTTTTGCTGCCATATTTTCTGCGCTTTAGGGGATGATCAGAAATGCTGAACATTATTTATTGCTCAGGATCAGAAAGGAAAAGATATCCTAATATTGGACAGGATATTTGAAGTCACGAGATTTATGAAATTGAGGGCTTTTTGCAACAGTATGACAAATTCTATATTTAAAGAGGTCACTCCCGCCACACAGAAGCAGAAATATAACATGCCTTTTGTTCAGAGATTTACCATGTTTAATTATTCATATTTTTTTTTCAGTAGCTTAACCATGTACTCAGATAAATAAAGTAATAAACAAAAGTGTTAAAGTGAGGCAATATTGTCTTTATGTTATTTTTAAATTGTGATCAGGTATCTGTGGGACATGGAAAACTAAAAAATCAAACAAAGTACAGAATCTTTGCTTCTCTAATAAAACGTAGTGCCAAATTCTGCTCTCGGGTAAATTGCTATAACACGTTGTCCATAACAGCATTACAAGACAAGGGCATATTTTGGGGTTTGAAAAGTGCAAAAGTTCAGGAGTTGTTCTCATGTCTTAATGGCTCAGCCCACCCGAAACGGAGAGCTGGTGTTCGGCGCCAACACGTACTGCCCCGCTGACCTAGAGCAAGCAGACGCAGCGTCACTCCACTCCAGTAAGCCGATTTGATCCCACCCAATTGTCATTTGGGTAAATTTGGGGTTTGACTTCAGTTTGCCCGCTTGAGCGAATGAGAGCACAATTTGGCTCCTTTCTCGGTGAAAAGGAAGCCAACCAAACACGACTTTCACCAGGCCTCCGTTTTTGGCCCCAGATTTCAACATACACTATTACAGCGATCAAGAGAACCATAGAAATTACTTATCATTTTACTGTTCCTTAACACATTTCACACAGTCCTGCAGCGAGCAGAATCACAGATGGACTTCAGAACATACAGAGAGCACAACTACTACACTGGACATGAAAAGGAAATTTTATTAAACATGTTTACATAACATGAGTCGGAAGTTCATTTAAAAGCACAGGGGGGTGTTAAGACAAGTGGTCGAAATAGAAAGATACTATCGAATTATAACTAGTTGGTTTTTGGCCACTAAGACAGAACAGGATCTAGTAGTAGTGCACCAATGCTTGAGTTCTTCCTGCTCAGCAGGTCGAGCAGTAACTAATCTGCGCCCTATGGAAAGATGGGCAGAATAATTCCCACGTGTTGAGTAATAATAAATAGTTCACTTGGTGCAGGCAGTTATGTCTATGAATTAAAACCTAGTGTGTACACAGTTTCTACATGTGTTACAGCCCCACAGTAGGAATCTACACCAAAATAGTTATTAGAAGGAATTTGGTCCGTACTACATCACGTTTTCCATAGGGTAAAAAATAAAGTCCATCTATAGACATTTAGCACCAGACCCACAGACCTAGCCTGGCTAAAACCCGCAAAATGTCTATAAGAAAAATGGATGGCTTAGATTTCTTGGTTACTTCAGTATAGTAATTACGAGCAAACTGTACAAGTACATGCAACATACAAGCTGGCCTATGTGGAACTAACATACATTATTAAATAACCTTTTTTTTTTCATCTCTTTTTACAAAACGTGCATGCAGCTTTGAACAGTTCCAAGTCATGCTGCTCTATTTGTGTGATCACAAAATTGAATGGCCTGTAAAAGGAGGGGAAACATATCAATGCACCTGCAGGAATCTGCAGTTGTTCGCACATTTACAGAATATCACAAGGGATTTCAAGGCCAAGAAGAACTCAAAAGAATAAAAAGCAAATTGAAATTTGACTTTTTTTTTTTTCTCCAAAAAGTAAGATATCTTGCGTTAAAAAATCAAGCCTTGTGCTTGCATCGATCTCAAAGAAATGTAAACTAAAATTTGATAAAAACATTAGTAAGTGCAGAGTATTTCAACTGGAATTTCCAGTGAAACACTGAACAACTCATACCATGCTCTATCCAGGGCAGACAGGTGCGTCTGAAGCGACACACATCAGAGAAGCCTGGGTACAGCTGAAAGTGTCATATGCTCAATCCATTCCTGGTCAACGTTTTGGGAAGTCAAATATACATTTATACACAGAAACGTAAATATTTCCTCTCCATTTCTAGGAGGAAAACTGCATTACCAGTAACATATTCAATGTCAAAATTAAGACTAAAGTTGCGTTATACCAGTCCCCAGCAGTAGTTGCAGAATTCTTCGAAATTCTTCCATGCAAAACATCATAAACATAAAAGTTATTATATATAATGCAAACATATCTGCTTTTTACAAAGAAAAAGTGGCACCATGATGATTATTTATTTTTAAGAATATAACTTAGACTGGTCATTTGTTCTGGGTTCCCACAGGAGAGACTTGGAAGTACCAGAACTGAGCAACGATTTGAACTCACTGGAATCGTAACTGTGGCTGTTGAACGCTTTAACGATGCTGACAGAGATATGCTTCAGCCCTTTTTTTTTTTTTTTTAGTTTGGTTTAGAAAAAGAAAGGAAAGGTCTCTCTTAGCGTTGTGAGGACTTCTACAAAACTAGCAGAATCACATGGCAAAAAACTAGTGGAAGTGACAAGTACAGGAAAACTGCTGAAACACCAGGAAGGTAACACTGCTTGAGGGCTCTGTCAAAATGTGAAAAATAGAACATTGTTATCAGAGTGAGAGCTTCCAGTTTGGCTCATCTTTGACTTAGGTCGAATCTAAAGGTCTCTCTCTCTCTTTTTTTTTTTTTTTAATTTATTTTTTTTAATCATTATAAGCATCGGTGATAGCCGCTAACAGATTGGCCGTACGTGATACGCCTTGCCTTTGTTCTGTCAATTTAAGCCATCTCTCAACAAATAACTCAGACATATTTTTGGATAACTACTACAAGCGAAAACAGAAGTGATTGTCTCTTTCCAACAGTGTTTTTTGATCATGTGAATATCTGGTTCCAATTGTTATCCTGGGTGACGTTTTTATTAGACAGCACCTGCTACTATGATCTAATGCAGGGAGGCCCAGTTGAACTTTCCAGAGATGACTGGGAAGCCCTGCGTGTCAGGGGAGTCAAGGTTGGATCCACTAGCGATGAAGGTGGAAATAATTTATACCAGCCTATTACCACACTGGACAGATCCAGTTCCTCCAGAAGGATCTGGGCAACTCCCATGAAGCATTTGTGGTCCATTCGGCCGTAGTCTCCCCATACTATTACCTGAAAGAACATAAAACACAGGTTCAGCATTGTCCCCAGACCCATGCGTACATGTTCGCTTCTGCTGTGTTTCGTTATGTGTAGCGTAAGGAAAATGTTATTCTTAAGGGTGAATGATTGCTCCCTCTCGTGGGAAAACCTAACGGCAGGACAGGAGCGAGAGTCAACAAAAGAGAAATGTTTAACACAGCCAGATGTTTTGCAGGTCTTGAAACCACAAGCCACAAGGATGTGTTTGCTGGTATTTATAAAATTAAATGCTTAGTGAGTTGGAATGGGTTTAGGCATATTGCTTAAACTTAAGTAAACACGCAAGTGCTTCTCCAAATGATAGCCTAAAATGGGATTAAGAAGGAACTGACCTGAAGAACTTTACCCTGTGGACTTTCATCAAAAACCAGTGTCTGTTGGTACAAAGGATCAAGGGTCTTCCTTGCAATTCTTGTCTTCTTCTTAGCTATACATGCTCCATTTTCCAACAAATACACTTTGACATACGGAGCTGCAAACAGAACATCATGAATTTTATGTTTGGACTTAAAAACTTCTACATTGCACATCTGAGCTGGAGAACAAACGCCTTAAAAGGAAGCTGAGTGGAAAGAAAATGACACGTTATCTTCACTGTATAATCTGAATACAATTATATACATGAAATAAATGACACAACCCATAAGAAGTCAATTTGATTTTTATAAACTTTGAATGTAATGATCTAAGATGTTACTAGCAACAATTACATTTCATATCTGTCATTTTAAAAACACTTTCCTTTGCCAGGAATTAACTGTCACTGATCGCTACTCTGGAGTCCCTATGTATGTTTAAGGGTCAGAGATATTTCAAAACAAAAGACTTTGATGTTTCATTGAAAGCAATAGTTAAAACTAAGTCACTGTGATAACACAGACATTAATTGCTCTTTCATCTTCAGCTCTTAAGGAGGTTGTAAAATATCATTTTGACAAAATGTTATCTAAACCAACTGTTCCAATTGTTAGGGTAAGCAGTGATCATAAATCTCCTCTAATAAAGATTTCTATAAATAACTAGGACTTAAAAAAAAATTTCTTATAAAATGATACAATATTAAATCACATCCATTATACAAATTATTGACACTGGCACTAGCACAACCTGCTGTCTTCTTAAAGCACTGTTGCGCACAGAAGATCCCGCATGTGGGTCTGTGAAGCTGTTTGTTCAAAGCACTTTCATCTGTTCTCCATCTCTTGTTTTCACATGGAACAAACCCAAAGGACTTCATCAACATCGACAAGGCCCCTCTAAGATATATGACTCGCCTAAGATACGCAGAAATATTTCTGCAGAACGGATGTTGAGTTGCTGAAAGTCAGTCCTTGAAAGGTGGCATGCAACTGGCAGATGTGAGGTGGTAAGAAGCAGACATTGGGAGCAAGGATATGTCCATGCACACATTCCTTGTTGAAAAGCGAACCAAACAAATGCAAATGAAGTGACAGCTAACGAGGAGCTCAAAAAGTCTCCAATCCCCAGTTCATCAGCGTATTTCATATTCTTGTTTTCTATTTGTACATTGTCTATTTTTTTCCTTACCTGGGGTAGATTTGGAGCCGGGTTTTTGTGTGAGGCCCCGGGCTCTAATGACTTCTACTTCTAACTGGCCCTTTTTATCCACCATTCCAATCTGGATGTCACCTGAGAAGGAGAAGAAAAGCCCACATTTTAGAGAAGCAGTACGGCCCAGGAGATAGGGTATACAAGTGAGAAACAGAAAGACCAGTTTGCTACTCGTCTGCTGTGTTAGTGTGCTTGTCACCGCTCCTCCCGATCCCTTTAATTTCTCCATCCTTAAACCAGGACTAAAAGGTACATACTTAGGGAGCATGGTGCCCTCTCTTGGTGTACGGTTTATACCAGAGCTCAGTATTTCAGCTCCACGGAGGCAGGTAAATTTACAGCAACACTATGGTATATCCACCACACTTTTAATTTTGCAATGGTGAATTACCTAGAGACCTCCTCCCTAGGACTGTTTCCCGAGTGTGCCAGTCACTGACATGCGCTGCCCCGACAGTGGTCCCATATTTGGAGAGCCTAAAACCCAAACTTATGTTCAGAAATCCCCTCGAGTGGAAGTTTCTGCCTCCACGCTGAGATGCAAGAGCAGTGTAAAAGCTCCTTGTAGCAGGAAGGAGAACTGCTACAAGGTGGAGTCTAATGTTGAAACCTTCTTCTGTAACTACAATTACCCAGCGTAAGGCAGACACCAGCCAGACGAGGCACACAGTCACAGTGCAGCTTCAGAGAACGATGCCCTGCCCTCCGGGACCTCAACAGAGGTCTTTTTTTTTCTGCAAGTTTCCAACAAGTACAGGGGTGACAATTTTCCTGTTTTTATCAATATTCCACACCCATTTTTGGTGTGAATAAAATGATGCGACATGTTAAAATAAGAAGCTGCTTTTGCTACTTAAATAGTCAAACTTGTTTCCCTGCCTGGTTCTGACAAATGACACGTCCTGCAGAAAAAGGAAACTGCCTAGTCCCAGATCAAGCACTGTTCTGATCTAGATCAACAAAATGCAAGGAAAGTCAATTATGGGCTGATGCTCCAAGTTTTAGATCTTTATGGTTTCATATATCATAGAATCAGCTGGGTAGAAATCTAACAGGCCACTTAGAATAAAAAATGCACAGTATGACATGGGCAGCTATGTGATGCCTGTGCAAATGTATGAATATACATATATCCATGAAACGTGAGTATTTATATATTTGACATGAAAACTCCGATTGTCTAAAAAACTACACTCACAAATAGATAGCCCTGAACTATAGCATCGGGGGTCTGGATTTAGAAAGACAGCATTTTGAAATTACCTGGGCATGAGATTTTCACATGCTTGTCTGACGGTACATTAAATCAGTGTTTATACCTCGGCACTTCAGATATGACAGAGCAGCAGGGAAGATTTTTTTATTAATCAAAATTTGCTTGAATAAACAGACCTCTGTGTTGCACTAAAAATAGTTCACAGGAAAATTCCCACAAGCCTTTCTAAGAGCACATCTCCGTACCGCACAGCCAAAATAAAACATGCGACAGGGAACCAGAAGGGGGAGCGGTAATACAAAGATTTTCAAATTGTCACTAGTGAAAGGATACAAGACGAAAGGTCTTCTGAAAATTGTTAAAAAGCATCACTGAGTGTTTTGGGGGGCGGGGGAGGCAAAACTTGAGCCTTTAGTAAATAAAGCAGTTCTGAGAAGTGAAAATAAATGTATTACTCAAGTAACCTGCAGAAAAATATTTAAACAGAAAACAAGATTCAAATAAAGAGACAGAAGAAATCTAGACCCTTATATTCATACCGATAGATCCATTTAGATTTTTACTGGGCCAATCACCTCATTCAAAATAAAATCTTCTCTTTCAAAAAAATAATAATATTAATTTAACAAGTCTGGTGCTTATTAATGCATTAGTAGCCGTCATTTGGACTTACAGAGCAACCTTTCCCTTGGGGGGTACTCAAAGCATTTTCAAGAAAGTTTCTTGTCTCCTTCTGCTCATGAGTTGGGAGAGGAATACTCTCTTCTGCATTTTTTCGTTCTGTTTCCCTCTCCTTTTTC
>NW_009647052.1:1841207-1868369 GCF_000708025.1 Charadrius vociferus
ACTGAAGCATTGGCCATTTATAGTTTCCAGCAGGAGATGTATGGTTAAAAAGTAGCGATCAAGGACTCCTCACTTAGCATCCTCAAGCATGTCTAAGAATTGCTCACATATACGCAAAAAAACCCAACCCTCAAACCTTTCCAAAGATACTTGCACAGTACTGTGCTGTTGCACACCTTATACGCTGATACCCTACCCATAACCAAGATACAGCTAATCCTAATGCATTAGGGGAACCCAAACCAGTCTGGACCACAGAGAAGATCACAGATAGCCCCAGGCAGCTGCTGCGGAAAAGGATTTTGTCTCTTCCATGACAAACACTGGCTTTATCTGCAACTGATTACCGAGTATTGCAAATGTGGGCAGAAGTTTCACGTTCTGGGGTTAGATGAACTAAGCTTGGACAAGTGCACAGAAACCGTCTGTCACATCCAATATAATCTGTGGCAAATAAATATAAACTCTGAACAGCTGAAATTTCACGGTGAGCTACAACTGGAGAACCCACGATAATTTTGAGTGGGAATTGAAGTGTGACCCCTATCTTCAAACTGGAAATGAGATTAGCAGACACCTCACATACAGAGCAAATACTGTTTCTCCCCCCATTTTAGATGCTACCATGCTTAGGAATACCACCGACTGCGTATAGGACCTTCATGTTTACAGTGAAGAAGCCGCTTTGTAAAAGTCTTTTTGGTGCTGTAGTCTGGCAGCGTGTGTGTTAGTTAATTGGCTTATTATTCATTTAACAGAGGAGAACATATTATTCTTACCCATGGCAGGCGTTGCTAGCGTTTGCCGCCCTACTAACTGTGCAGGTCCAAGTCCGTCGAGGAAATCACTAAACTGACTGTCAGCGCCCAGCCGTACTCCAGGAAATATTAAGCTGAAGCAAAATAAAAGCTGGTTAAGCACAAGAACACGATTAATTTCTATTGTCCTACAGTATTTACCTCAAAAGTACTACTCATACAAAGCAAACGGCTCAGGATGTGCAGCCATAAATTGTTCTGCAGCATCAGGAATGAGCTGTCTCCCATGGACCCCAAAGAAGTGTATTGAAATTCTGCACATGGACCCAAAGTAGTCCATAGAATAAAACAGTTCTTGCCAAGGAGTTCTCCAGGAGCAGTGAAGAGCCTGACAGGTGAATAAACTATGAGTGGCCTTGTGTAAGAAAACACAAAAAGCCTCATGAAATTTAATAGCCTATCATTCTTCATTCCTGAATGCTTGATTTACCTTGTAATACTGTTTTATATCTATACATATATCCAGACCCCATCCGCATCAGTTAGAACAAACAGGGAAAACAGACGTATACACTAAATTAATCAGATTGCTGCAGCTGTTTAATGAAGCAGTAAACTGGCAGGTAGTACTAGTGTTGATTAGAGCTAAACCTAATGCCACTCCCTAGCCAAAATATTCTGGTAGCCACATCTGGATCTACAGTTGGTACCCACCCCTTTTTCAGGACACAAACTGAACTGTAATACAGCGGTACAGAATATATGGAAACATTCAAGGTCCGGTTGGATGGGAGTCTGAGCAACTGATCTAATTGAAGATGTCCCTGCTCATTGCAGGGGAGGTTGGACTAGACAACCTTTAAAGGTCCCTTCCAACCCAAACTATTCTATGATTCTGTGATATGTGCTCTTTCAAGCTGCTTTCTTGTATTCCAGAATCTCTACTTTCTTTTTAATAGATATACAGTCTCCAAACAGTAGCAAAAGAAACAAACTGGGGGGGAGAGAGAAAGAATGATCCATGGTAGGGAGACTCAGGTCTGACTTCCTCATCACAATTATGAGGAACAGAAGAATAGACTTTGAACCAAGTCTAGAGAGCATCTTACCCAGCAGGCCATCCACCACTTTGTGGAGAAAATAATAAGAAAACTCCCTAGTAAAAAGCTGTGAAAAGCTTTCATTTCCACAGGTGAGGCTTATGTGCCCCAGTCATTCAATTCACACTAAAAGCCCTTTGCAAACGCCTGTTAGCTGGACAGAAACAGCCCATCCCTCTCTTCAAGACTAACTTGCCTGCATAAATATATAGACTGCCTGTAACTAAAGGTGGCCAGAAAATATCAGCAGAGTGCTTTTCATTAGAAAACTCTGATTTACCAAAAGGTAAGCTTTTCACAAAAGTTTAGTTTTAAAAAAAAAAAAAAAAGATTTCTTAAGAAGGTTTCTTTAGATAGAGGAAGAAAAGAATCTCAAGGTCTCCAGTTCAACCATCAGCCTACCAGTTACAGCATTCACCTAACCTCGAGATGCAGCTTCAAGCCCACCCCTCCTGACAAGACACACAATCTGCTTTTCTCCCCAGTGGCACTACCTGTTCACTCTAGCCCCTGCTCTGAAAAGTTTCCTGCTCCTTTCTTCATCCTTTTTCTCCAAATGTGTTACATTTTGCTATGGAATGACTAACAACATTGGAAATGTTCACTTGAGAGCATTCTCACTTTTCAGACACCTTTAGCTATACACATAATACTGAAGGTTGGGAAGTACACATTCACCTTAATGCATATTAATTCTAATTCATTAAACTCCAGCTACAGGTGAAGCAGAACAACATAATGTGGTACCTGGGGTACCTACTCTAGGAATCTGATTTGTCTTATGAAATGCAGGATGAGGCATGATACTGTCAATAAACTGTGTGATCCTGGAAGTACAGTTAGTATTATGATGTACAAACGCAGAGAGAAGGAAAATTAGCCTGTGCAAACTTAGCAAAAGAATTTCCTATTTGTTGTCACTACCTGCTTACAGTTATGTCAAGAGCAAACTGCAGACAAAATACTACTCAAGCAACCAAAGTCAAGCTCTCGCTGATTTTGATGGAAATCTCACAAGAGTGATGATCTTACAGGTCTTTTCCAACCTACACGATTCTATGATTCTGTATGAGAGGAAAAACCTAGCAGTATTCTGAATACATGGGTGCTATCAAAAACTGATTCATGCTTACAGTAGAAAGAACATCTGAAGTTAAAGGTGACGTTTCTAATATTCAAAAAAGACCCAGAAGAAGGCGGGAAAGAGGGAGAGGATTTTAGGATCAGCTGGCACAGTGCATGTACCCCTGATGATGTGATGCAGTTGTGTGGCTTCCCCTCCACCTTGCAGCTGTGTCCAACACATGTTCTACAAATTACCCAGTGATGCACGTGGGGGAAGTGATTAAACAGTAGAAAATTGTTTTATTGGTCATCTTTCTTACAAGAATCTCTGCATTTAATATTATTCATTCACTGTGATCTAAACCCAGCGCTGCTGTAAACTAACATTATTCTACTGAACTCAAGCAAGTTTGCAGAGCATCTGAGGATTTGATCTATAACTGAATCACAGAAAAACAGACTTCAGAGAAGTTATCTAAGCCACAAAGTACAGCACCCCACTGAACAGAGCCCTCTGGTATCCCTTTTGCCTACGGCACTGCATCCTGTTTAAGGAATGTTCCTCTTCCTTCATTGCAGCAAGATACGTTTAACCGTTTCACCTGAGTTTTGTTATCTGCCTCCTTTGGCCCATTCTCCCGGGCTTCCCTTCAGAGTCACTGTTAGATGGTGGTGGTGTTCTCACTTCACTGGCCTCACTGTTTCTTTCCTCTTGCCAGGGACTGGAATAGGGATGTGGAGATCAGGGACAGTGTTTCAGGCTAAGATCAAGTGCAAAGTGGGTTTGGAGTCAGGAAATGAAGTTGACGTACACTGAGGATCAGGAATCAACCAGAAGAGCTGGAAATTCTATCAAACCAAAAGTCGTGGGACAGAAACAAACAGAAAAGTTAGGGAACTGGTGCCAAAAGTATGGAGCAGAAAAGTGGGACAAATGTGGTGAGATGTGAAGAAATCTATCTTATGTGAGCACTGAGAGTGGTCAGGAGACTTGTCAGAGGCAGAACTGGTGCTGAAGCAGCAAGAGATGGGGAGCAGGCACAGGACTAAGGAGGCAGAAACAAGACATAAGATGCAGATAGTGCAACTACCAGCTTATGACAACTCACTTTACCTTGAAGACAGACCTAGTTCTAAAGGATAATTTTCAAACCAAGTTCCACTAGGCACACCCAATGTGTCCCAATACGAAGCAAGAACTCCGTTTACCTCCCAGGCTTGCTCTCTTCACTGCTTTACTCAGACCCTGATTCTCAAGTCAACAGTTTACAGGTTTACCTTTCAGTTTCTGTCCTCCAGATGCCCGCTCTGACCTCCAGATCCAGACCCTGTCTGCCCCAGCCTTGCCAAATCTGTTTACACACTCTGAGGGTGGAACAGAGGATGAGGCTGTTCCCCTGAGAAGGTCCTCACCCTCAGTGCTGGGCTCCCACCTCTTCCATACAGCTAACCAGGCTCCCCCAGCTCCTCCTTAGCAGGGTCCAGTTTATTGGGCCCTTTGTCACCATGGTGAGTGACTGGCGCCTTACAGACTGACAATTCAGCCTAGAGAGAAGAAGGAGGATGGCAGAACGGAGTGTTGAAAGGGTAAAGGTAATGCCCTATCGTAGGCTCAAACTGGGAAAAATACTGGGATATTTTACTGTTGTCCCTCAGTCTTCAGCTGATGCTTATCTACTCTGAGTTATTCATGATGGAGCCTGTTTTTCTTACATGGCTCTTGCAATTCTTAGCATTATCATAGAATCATAGAATGGTTTGGGTTGGAAGGAACCTTAAAAATCATCTAGTTCCAACACCCCTGCCGTGAGCAGGGACATCTTTCACGAGATCAGGTTGCTCAAAGCTCCATCCAGCCTGATTTTGAACACTTCCAGGGATGGGGCATCCACAACTTCCCTGGGCAACCTGTTCCAGTGTCTCACCACACTCACTGTAAAAAAATGAGGGTGGCAAGATCATCTGATGATGAAGAAACCACACCTTTACACAGCTCCTCGCCACCACCATGGCTGCCCTGCCTCTTCGTGCCTTACACAATGTACAATAGCAATTGTGGCAACACAGTAAGCACTTAAAAACATGAAGCCAAAGAGGTCCCAATTTCTCCTTTTTTTTTCCCTAGGTCTACAGGGCGGATTTGCCTACACCCAGTTTCCCCTTTTCTGGGGAGTCACCTTCTAAGAATTCCCTAGTGACCACTGTGCCTTGGCACATGCGGTAGAGTCCCACTGCGAGCTGTGAAGAGGCTGGAGTATTCGTGCACACTTTTGTGTCAGATGTGCCTTTGTTCTTCTTTCCTACACAGTGAGTCACTCAGCAGTGAATGAAAACAGCTGCCCCATTCCCCACAGTTGTCTGCCTGATTTCAGCTGATGGGGCAGCTGGACTCTGGGTTTACGATTCTCAATGAGAGACTTGGACCCACTCCAAGCTAAACTTTCGTTTTATGTAGTATTACTGAACAGAGTTTCATATCGGAGGGGTTTACATACAACATCTGAAGTTTAACTCTGCGTTAATCCAAACAAAACTCAAAGAAAAAGTTACCCTATGTTTTGTTTTGAATAATGCACTCTGAATGTGGTTGTCCTTGGTTGAACAAAATGCTTCACTGGACAACAGGGAAAATGTGAATCCCCAAGAAGTCCACTCGCAATTTCAGTTTTCAATAAATTTGTGCGATGTGCCTAAAATAGTTCAGTATTGCAAACGTTTTAAGAGGAAGAATCTCTACACAGAGCTGTCCCGTTTAGCCAGACCTGGGACCTCTGTTCACATCCCAGGTTTTCTTACAAAGACAAGAAACTTCTCCTACATTACTCATACTTTTAATGCCACTTACTTGCCCTCGGAGCTGTAACTATTTATGCTGCCATCAGTGGATTCCCGACTTGGCTGTCGAACCATACGACTTCTCATCTCTGCTGCCATTCCCGTCTCTGTGCTTCTCTGTATCGTGCTCTTTAGCTTCTTGTTGCCGGCCTCTGAAAGCAGAGAAAAAGAAGCAATATTTAGAATGACAACTTAAAGCAAACCCTTTCCCTCAACAACAGCGACCTGACTTGAGCATTGCTATTTAATAATACAGAAAGACTATTTTGATTGAAGAAGGAGTCTCTCTTCTTCAGATGCAAACTGGCGGTGGCTCCTCTTTAAAGGGGCTGCAGCCTGAAGATCCTTGTTAGGGCAAACTGTTAGAAATTAGGCGCCTTATTAATAACCTATATACAGTTGGAATGTAGACAGAATGACTGTGATAGTGTCTGCTGACCATATACTTGGTAAGGTGCCTCTAGCCACCCTGTTTATAAGGTTGGGTGACTACAAAAGAAGTTACAGCTCTCACAGAAAAAAAAGAGGGGAAAAACCCCTTCATGCATTCAACAGAAAAATGTTAAGGACTAAAATACTTAGTATGAAAAATATAATAATGTGTTTTGACCCAGCAAAATCTTACTTCACCACAGAAATTCTTCAAAGTAGACAACAAGCTTTACATAACTTCTGATCTCAGCACTTCCTAAGTAGAATGAACTCTTTGGAGAATCCACGTGGAAGATGATGGACTTCACAGAGTCTATGCTTGAAACTGAACATTAGAGAGCAATGTAAATCCCGTGAAATTGTTTAAAGACTTCATCCATTTGGAAAAGCTTCCACCATACATTCTTTACAATGGAATTTGAATTCCACCTGGAAGGTTTGGTGTTACCTGTGAGCAAGAAGAGCTTCCAGTCCTTTACAGGGGTGGTTCTGAGCTACAGGAGCAACAATGACTTCTGTTGTCGCATGGCAGAAATTATGCTTCTAAATGATGATACTCGTTCTCAAAGACCTTTAACTGAAATACTTCCACCAAAGTCTCTATGTGATGTAATAGTGTGTGTTGACTTCAAACTCAGTGTCCTGTTGATTTTCATTTTGTTAAGCCTGTCGTTCAATGGGTAACATTACTTCCTCTCCGGAAGTAGTAGATTTGGCAAAACTTCACACAAGTGCATGCAAAAAACATTCCCCGGCATTTGCCCCTTCATTTCAGTGCCTCTTCATTCACTGTCTGCAAAGTCTCTGCTTCTTTTCACAGTCTGCTCACGGGAGCATCTGAAAAAGTGAATTTTTTCTTCCACTTCCACCTGCTGTGCAGACTGAACTGCTCTGACAAAATTTGCATTTTCCTGTTTCACGTGGACGTCACTGAGGTTTGAAGGTTACAGATCTTGATCTCTCTCCACCTAAAAATTATGGCTTTGGTAGCCCCCGCTCAGCCTGCCCATTGCTCGGGGCGATTGAACGTGCTGTCGAGAAGAGCCGGTCCTTGCTCTTTGCATCTGCAGAGCTGGTGGAGGGCAGGGAGAAATCACACAGGAGAGAGCAGCTCTCCCTCCTGCTGAATTGTCACAGTAACCTCTTTGGAGTTAGCAGAGAGACAGCACACATGGCCAAAGCAAAAAAGAAATAATTCATTTATTGGTCTAAGAAGAGACAATACCATGGCAAAAGGGGCTGTGGTTTTCCTCTTAAGCCTTCTGGACCGGCAGTTGTTTATCTGTGGCCAGCAGAGAAACAAATGCCTCTGAGTGGAAAACATCAGGTACTTCCACAGATCCTTTACTCCCTTCTGAGGCCAACAGCTCCGAGGTTTTGCTGCGGGCCACTGCAACTCATCCAAATTCTTGGTCCTTGGTCAGCTGAAACCACTTTATTCAGTGCTGCTAAACATAAGGTAGAGTAGTCCAGACAGGGTACACCAGGCAGACCAGGCTCCACTCTAGACAGTGCAGGTGGCTGTGGAAGGTATTTGCTGGAACTTCATAGACTCCATATGTAGAAAACAAATGGGACATATTGGACCTGAGCTTTACCTTTAAAAAGAGATGGTGTGTCCAGCATACCAACGCTGAAAGGTAAGCTGAGCATCCAAAATGAACCAAAAGGCAGCCTGGGAAGTATAAACCACATGCGGAGCCCTACACAAAGCAGGATTCTCACATTTTCCGTAGCTGCACATTTGCCACCCATGTTGTTTTGTGCCTCTCTCTCCTCCTGGGACCTGTCTGAAAGTGCCTGGGTTTACATCTGCTCCCACAACGCAGTGAGATGATGTGGTTTACCCCCTGCCTTCTTTCTGGAGCCATCCAGATTAGGCAGCATGACTGGAAGGACATAACATGGTAGAGTCTGAAATGTGGGCAGCTGAATAGGGTTGCCTGTGAGTATTCATGGCTCAGGAAATGGGAGTGATGAGACACAAAATGTAGCTACAAGATCATCGTGACCTTGGCACAAACTGGGAAAGAGATGGTGCTCTGGATCACCTGGACAACACGGTGAATGCTGAAACTTAAGAATTAGAGCCAGGCTGTTGGGAAAGCATAATGAAGATCATATTCATAGAAATAATCCCTGTAAAAAACATCCACTGACTAAATTACAGAAATGGGTATTTTCGCATTGAGCCACAGTCGAGATTGAAAATAGCAAGTGTTTTTTTTTTTTTTTTTGAAAGAGTAATTTTATATTGTCATGGATAACTTCCATGTTGGTGCTTGAACATACTTGTTTGTTCCATAGATTTTAAATGCATAGACCATGAAGTAGGAATCGTTGTGCATGGCCACAAGCAAGTCCACAACCTTGTCTCACTCTGCTGCAAATACCGGATTGTCTTTTTCCGAATACTTTTTAAGTCACTTCTTACTGTGCTGGATTCCACTTCTTTTTTTTTATAGTCAAGGTTTTTTTTTCCAGTTGAAGATTAAAAAAAATTCTTTTGCCTCCTCTTGTAACTGCTACTAATATCCACAATGTTTCCTGGGAAAACTAGAGTCCTGCATATTTCATGTTATGAATGGCCACTTTATTCAGTCTTAATATTCTGCAGTACGATCAAAAATATAATATGAAAGTAACCCAAGACAGAATGGTAAAATACATCAGGAGTTTTACAGCATAAAGGGAATTGCTTTTGCCCGTGAGTAAGAACCGAAACACACGTTGCACAGGTTTTGGAAGTTTTAACCTTGGTCAGTTATGCATATCATATTTTTTTCATCGCCTTGTAGCACAAAAAGTAATGAGAACAGTTTATCTTGTTGATGTACTCCTGTAAACTTCTCAGCAAAACCCCGTTCTGCAAGGCAGGGAGGTGGTTAGCATACAGCTGAGATGGGAACCGCTGTTCTTTCTAGAGATGCCCAGGTAACGTAAAGTCATTCTGGGTACAACTTCCAGTCCTGCCCTGACTGCACAATGAAATACAGGATCTGAAAAACTACCAGTGTTTCTCCTGCTCTTGATAATGTTTTAGTTTTTTTTTTAAAACTTTCATTTTCATCTTGTATTACTTCTAATCTAGCAGTTCTGCATAGATCTCTGGAACGCTGTCTTTATATAAACAGTACAAGTTCATAAAACATTTAAGTTCAATATCTATGCTATGATATATTGAGAAGATTTTCTACTTTTGTCTGGATATCTATTGGAGAATGCTTGGTTGTGATTTTTATTAGTTTGATCTGTACAATTAAATTTTATAATATGTTACAGTTATTTGCCTGCACTGTGTAAATTACACTATATTCATCGTGCAGACTGAAGATAAACTGTCTCTATACTGAATACCATTTAGGGGCAAAATCTACTCCAAAATGGTCTGTATGCTTCCATCTGCTGCGTCAACTGTGCAAGGCTTTCTGCGTGCAGAAATGCAGATTCATGTGCATTAATTGCATCCAAACACATAGTTTAACAGGTACAAGCTAGAGAAAAACTATTACAGAGCAACTGTGATGAACATTTTTGCAGCTTTAATAATTGATGCAAAAGGATAATAAAGCAGCCATCTGTAGCTACAGAAGACACAGCTTGTAAGCGTTCTGTAATTCATCAACAGCTTTGTTGTAGCACCCCTGCTGCAACACACCAATGAGTGCGTGCAATGTGCTATTTCAGTCTACCTCTGATAAATATAGCCTATAGTGATTCTTTTTTGGTCTGACAAGAAACCGGTCCCTGCTTTTGGTTTGCTCAGACAAAAGTAAATTAACGGAGATCCCAATCTAAGTAACGATGAAGAGCAAAAAGCAAGCTTGTTAGCGTATGCACTTACATTTGCACAAAATATCAATGCAATTAAAGTGTCCCCATTTTCTGTACTTCCTAATCACCTCCGAGTATAGCAGCCAGGAGCAAAACACTATTGACAACAGAATCGTATTTGTGAGAAAGGGTCAGTGATAGTAACTATTGAATTAAGATGCCTACTAGAGGTACCTCAAAGCTACCTTTATGTTGCTAAAGGCATCCAATTCAGAGAGGACAATGCCAGGACAAATGGCCCAAAATGGCTTGTAGCCATGACTGCCCTTAGCAAAGGCATGACTGCACATGGCATCACCATTGGCCTGGCTTTTCCTCTGGGCTCCAGGTGGTGCCTGGAGGCAATTACTACATTTTGCTCTTGTTTCAGTGCAGTAAGTCCTAAATGACAGGAGGGGCTCTGCCACAGCCTGCTGGAGTAAAGCTTTCATCCTGTGATGCCACGGTGTGTATTACGTGCCACAGGACAAGGCTAGAGGACATTCAAGAATATGCAAGGACACAAGCATAGTCAATAGGACAGTGTTAGAGACCTCTGTAGGGCAGAAGAAGACAATCCTGACAGCGTCTTCTGTGTACTGCCTACAGAGAGAGGTGCCTTGAGCGAGCATTGCCACCAGTTGGTTAGCAACAAAAAAAGGAAGCAAATTTAGACACGCACAGCAGCTGGATATGTGATATGGAAAACTGGTTCAAAAGAACGCTCCAGAGAACAAAGCATACGCCACTGCTAAATCCACTAATGAAAGGGAAAATAAGAAGGGTTCTAATACTCAATGTCATCGCATGACTCAAGGGCAAGTTATTCACAGTATCAAGCATTCTCATGCATCCAAAGAAAGCCAAAAAGGACTACAGCTCCAAGACAGCTCTGACTGAAACCTGGCAGGACTGCGATCATATTGTTGGTGTTTGCACACTGACTGTGTGAGACACCAACAAGATGATGCCAGCTGGAACAGTAAGGGTCGTCCTCAATTTGAAGAACTACAAAAAGAAAAGCCAAGGGGCACATTTCTTTCTGGTCCTTTCTGATGTGTTACTGATTTTACAACCTCAAATTTGGCTGCTTGGAGACCTGCTGAGTTACAAGTTCTGCAGCATCCCACTCACTCTGCATGTAGCACTTTTAAACAACAACAAAATATATTTACACATGAATTGACAAAGTGTCCCTTGGCTTATAGTCCTAAAACAGAGACAGACAGGAAGAAATAATTCAAACAGCATTTGTTCTTTTACATGCGTACATCTTTCAGATGGACTCAGCAGTAGATTTGTTTCAAAGACTAAAAGTGCATAGTGACTATGGACAGAAGATGAATAGTAAAAAAATATGACATTTACATACAAATGTTTCCTAGACTTTATATCCTGCAATACTCCACTGCCTTTTCCATTCTGTGTATTCTGCTATACTCTCCTGAATATACAATGCTTATTATAAAAAGACATATGAAATATTGCAGTAATGGTGTTTTAAATGTTTCCTCCAACTATCATACAATATATTCAAATAAAGGAGAAAACTGTTTATATTCTGTGGTGTTAGATCCTGAGGTTTAAAATCCAAATATAAAACATCATGTACTTTTCCCCATTTCTATTTATTAAAGCAAATCCACAAACAACATTTATACTATTATAAATAAAATAAAACCTTCTAGAAAGAATATTCACCTTTTCAGTTGGGGTAATTTATCAAGATGTAATTTTTTTTGCAGGAGCTTGGAAAAAACTGTAGCTCATAACTATATTTATAAATTCACACATTCAGCTGGCAAACCAATTTCATTCCCAGTAAATATTTTCAGATAATACAAAGCAGTGCAATTAGTCCATTAAAACACACAGTATTTTTTTTTTCTTACGTATTCGGAGACAAAGGAAGAAAAAGCACCAATCCTAAGAAAAGGAGATGTCACTGAAACCCTGTTCACAGTTGTATTAATGCTTTGATGGCATTTTCACCAGTGCTCTGCAGAATCTCAGCTTTTGACTGTTATTCGTTGAAAAGCAAACTTGCAAACTCTTAACAGTTTGCACTTAGATGTCAAAGGAAAGTAACTTTACTTATCCAACAGCTCTTACTGACTCATATGAAGCTGAAGTAGTACTTTGATAACAAATGACAAGAAGTGCTTAAGGTCCATGCTCAAAACAAAAGTAAACAAGAACTTGAAAATCCTGCCGTTATTCACTACCTGACAATGGCCTCAAAACTTTGAGCAACTGCTTTTACAAATCTTATCTTTTTAAGAAAAGATGGTCTTAGGCATATTTACTGAAAAAAACCCCACAACCCAAAACCAAACCCCAAAAATGTAAAAACGAGCACGTGTTTTTGTATGATTATCCTGATACCTATGATGTTCCCATTGAGGGAACAAATCCTGTGTCTAACCAGGACACATGTATCTTAAGGAAAACCAAGGGTATCTGGTCAGAAGAAGTTCTGTTATGGCTTCTGAAATTACTAGTGGTTTTTGTCCAAGGATTTTTACATTAATAGTTTTGCCCACATATTTGCAATGAAGTGAAATGAGCCACTGTCTGTCAGCCAAAATGAGGCAATCGGTGATGATATATGGTAATGAGTTTTTACTGCTGGGATTGCACTAAACAGTCTTTATAAACACACAGAAATAACAGCATCTTAATTACCTTGTTCACATATATGCAAAGATCTATATAAAACCAGAATATGCCAATGAAATAGGTAATAGGTATACATGCCTAATTCTTCAAATTTTAATGCCTATTTCAGTGCAATACAATTAGTAACACAACAAAGTCATGTTTCCAACAAATTATTTACTATATAAACAGTTTATAAAACTTCAAGCACTCATTTTCTCGTGTACACTTGGGTTTGTTAGGCTGGAGGAGAAAGCGAGATGGAATGAAATAAGCAGCTCAGAAGAGCTGCTTGCTCTTCCAAAGTACCATTTTTACAGCAAAACACAGTGTTATATTACAACGTTGTTTATTACCAGCCAACCCTTAGAAGAGAACTGGCATATGGTGCAGAGACAACATTTGTCCACTGAAAGGGTGCTGGGACACAGCTGCCAGTTAATACAGGAGGGGAAAACAAAATTGTAATGCAGAAGAAAGTGGAAGAGATTCTTCACATAAACTAAACCAACGTTTAATTTCTTTAAGAATTTAAACATGTTTAAGTAACTGCATGAAATCTTTTTTGGTTATAGGCAGCCATTACAATTTTAATAAATTTGAGACTGTTTTTTAAGTAAGAGTCTTCACCATTACAAATACTTTGGTATTTATTATTAAAAACATATAATGACAGTATGATTACTAAAAGAAAATGTTTTACAAGATAATACCACCAATTAGACAATTTATAAGACATGATTAATTAAAAAACTTACTATTGCTATGCGCCTTCAAAAATTATCCCGAGAACTATGTGACGTACACAATGGCAACCCAAAGTCTAATTATTTTAATAATTTCCATAAAAACTGTAAAGTAAAACACTATCAAAACCACTGGTGCCAAAGCATCCTCTAGGAAAAAGATGTTACATGCCTTTTTGTACAGTTGAAAAGTTTCTGAATAACAACTCAGCCCTAATTTAATGGCACAGCATGCTAATCAGGAGACGTTACAGCCTCAGAAACAGTCCTCTCCTTTTTCTCACAACAATTAGCACCCCGTTAATTGATCTGAATATTCTGTACCTTTTCTGTAGTTCGATTTGTTCAGCCTGCAACTTTCAAGCTCTTGAAGTTTTATTCCACCACTACCAGCATCTCCCAGGTGGGTAATACATTCCCCTTCAAAAATGTTACTAACCTGCCTTCAGAGATCATTTCCAGCGTATCAGACCAAGGGAGTACCACACTGACACAGGTTTTTCCTTGGGGACTGTAGCATTGCAAAATTATAACCCCAGACTAACACACACTGCTATATTACACTAGTACATAAGCTCATCGCAGTATCACGCAGAAAATACAGGCTTACCTCTGGTTTAAGCAAAATTAAACATCGGCTATGATAGAATCCTTAGCAAGCAGCCAGCACCTAAAGCAGCTTCACCTTTGTTTAAATATCTCGTGCCGTTTCTGGGTAGAATAAACCTCTGGGGTCCTGGCGTTGCCTCTCCCTCGTTCTCCTGTAACCACTTGGCACCGCAGCACTGCGAGGAATGATCAAGTTGCTTCACTCACAAGTTCCTTTTACAACTGTGATTACATTATAGGGCCTTGCAGTGAAAAAAGTACTGAACTACCTGCCAGCTAGCGCTTCATAATATATTGCCGAAAGGTTAAAAAATTCAGTCAGTGGTGTATTTTCTAGTGATGTGCAAGTAGAGAAGAGCACAAAATATTCTTGGCAACCTTGGTTGATTGCATTTTTTTAACGCTGCTGTTCAGAACTGCACGAGGAGAGTCAGATAAACCCAGAAACACATTTCTCTATCCTGGTGATTTTGACTCATTCTGTATGAATTCTTGGTACAAAACCACCTGAAAGAGCGCAAAGCTGAGAAAGCATCAACTTAGTGTTAAATACTACATTACAGTTACACTAAAGTCTTAATGATATTAGTGTCTTAAAGGGACTTGAGCACTCCAGAGTTAAAGTTTCACTGCCTCCTAAGTGCCCCAAGAGCATTTTGAGAACAGAATTTCATCACTGAATTACTCCTTTCATCTTTAAATTTCATTTTGAGGAAACAGACTTTGCCATATAGTTGTTTCCATGTCAAATTGTTCAGTTTTTCTGATATACTATTCCAAAAATGTAATATGCTTTCCTCCTGCACTTGGTTAAGAATGAATCAATTTAACACACCTTTATAAACTTGGCATTCAAGCATTGTAGAGACTGATGTGCTTTCTCTCACTCTCTCTTACAAAGAAAGGAGGTACTCAACCTAATGTACATAGTGAATTTGGATATCAGGTTGATTAAAGATAGAAAGGAAAGGAAATGACTCGGCATTTGTCAAGCAAAAAGAAGAAAACTATTTCAAAAAGAATTACAATGGGAAAAAATGAAAAACACACATGCAATAAATTTCTCTCCAGTGGATCTTCAAGTTGCGGTGAAGTTGTGATTATTTAAAGCATTGTAAAATGATTAATGAGAAAAATGCCACAAATGATAGTGTGCGTTTCAGCTAATAAACATATAACAGGACTTATGGTTGCAAATACTGTATAGGTGACTAACAAATTCAAAATCCTCTGCAGTAGGGATGCAGTATATCCCATGTCATACCTATGCAGCAATGTCCACCTATTTTCATTGCATAGGCACAGATTTCCTACATAGTGCAACAGTTAATTTGTCTCTTGCTCTGCAGCACTCATTTAGAAATGCCGTTCCAAACACCACAGAGAAGGTGGCTTATCACCTTTTTGAAAAATATGTAGTAGTACGGTATGCAAGTTGTATGGTATACAATTAAATGGAAAGATTTATCTTCCAAAGATCAGTACCACACCATGGTAGGAATGAAACGCTGATGTTGGTAGCTGCTGACATGTGTACGTCACCCTCCCGAGACATGCCGGTGGCTCGTGCGTGGCAAAGGCTCCCAGACCAGGCTGCCACGTTGAGCAGTTTTATACAAAGCGCTGCACTTTTATGTCAAGTGTGCAGAAGTTCCCTCCCACTCAGGATCTTGCTCGGGGAAACCCAGCAGAGGTTTAAAGTTTAAATAAAAAAAAAAACACAACCAACCACGGAAGGAAGGCTTTCGCGCCATAGGGTCCCAGAAAGCCCCCACCTGGGTCACAGCTTTTACTCCTTTATGCTCCTTTTCCTAGTCCCAGGAAAAATCATTCCTTCTATTTTTTATTTGTATGATCAAAACCCATTTCCAGGATTATAACTGACCTGCTCTTCTGGATCTGTAACGGAAAGGCTGACCAAAAGCCTGGCTTGTCCCTCCACCACTGCAGGAAGAGCGAATCTGAGCTCCTCTGCCTCCTGAAACATTAGCCTCGGACTCTCTACAGGATAAATTCTCCTGGACCGCCTCCAAAGTACTACACCCTAAAGCAAACTTTCACTTAAACCTTCTACATTCCTAAACACAAATTCGCATGTTGTTTTTTGCAGCCTTGTTCGTACTGCTGTACCTTGTATCACCACCAGTGATCCCACAGAAGTTTCAGCTACAGTAAAATGCAGCCACGCTCTTCTTCAGCCAAAGTATTTATGCGAAGCTTTACTTTGCTTTTGAATTTCTTTTGCACTGCTTTTGAATGGGGTTTTAAATGTGACTATATAAAGTCCCAAGCCAGATGTGTTGCAATGACGCAAGGACCTATCCCCCTCACATCTGAGGTCAGCCCAGGCAACAGCTGCCAGAAGAGAGGCTAAAAACTCGGGAGAGGCTCCTTCTTTTGGTCCCTTCAAGTCTCCTTAATGACAGTCCTGGTGCAAAATTTATCCTTTTAATCAGCTTTTTATCCATAGCAGTAGTTAAGACAGGTAAGTAGTGAGTGAGACAGTGGCTGAACGTTTCCGTTTTAAAATAGCTGTTTGTGGCACTGCGCTCAAACTGGTTTACATTAGTTCCAGCAGGCAGTATGTAAAAACACCTAAGGGCTTGGACAGGGGATCTGTGCTAGATAAACACTGCGTGACTGTAAGATATAATTGTTCCCTTTGTGTTTATACTATTGGAAGTGGCCAACTGTGCACAAAGACTTGGTTTAGAGACAGATCGTTCAGCCAAACTGGCCAAATGAATGCTCTGGCATGACTCTGTATGAAATCATAAGGTTTGCATCCACTATTGCTCGTTTATGTCCATTATCAGAGACACACTGAGGAACACTCTACCGACAAGACATAAAGGTTCAACTCTGCCGCAGACAGACACCAGCGCAAAAATTTGCCACAGCATCAGTATTGCTTTGGTACTGGGCAAGGTAGGGAGAGATGCGAGATAGCGGGATGTTGTGTAACACCTTGCCTTTTGCCATTAAAAATGATTACTCCAGGACACGTTTATTGGTCTGCGTGGCTGCCCGTTTCTCCTTCTCCTCAGCTCTCCTTTCGGGGTTGCAAACCCTGCTTGGAAAGGCTTTGCTGTTCTCAAAGGCGAAGGAGACGAGACAGCGGTCAACAGACACCAGGCAGAAACGGCACCAACACAGGAAGAGTTGTTCTGTGTTTTCTTCAGTAAATCATGCTAATTTTTCATTAGAAAGCAAGATTTCTTTATTGCGACTCTTCCTTGAGTGATAATCAATTTCTCATATAATTAATGTGTTACAAACATGATAAAAAGCTACGAAAAATATAAGCACAAGGGAGAATTAGCCATATATTAGAAATGAATATTTGAAAGCATCTGAATTACAGCAAATATATTTAAGCAGATGGCAAATGTTTACCAAATTTTAAAGCCCTTTCAAACACAAGGCAGGATGAGATGGAAAAAGAAAATGAAACGGTGCTAACACTGCCCATCTCTATAGAAAAAAACAACCCCCCCCAAACTTCTAGTTACTTCTGAAGTGAAGACACTTCCAAATTGCTACACCAACTAAAACACAGGGTTACTTGAACTACAGTTTTTAATGCAACGGTGCAGGCATATTAGTAAGTTCAATGATCGAATGCACTTTTCTGGAAATAATACAATATCTGTAAACGTTGCTCCATGTAGGCTAATAACGGACATTACAGTACAATATGAAGCTAATTCCAATACTTCCAACCTGTTTAGCAGGCTGTTTTCCTCTTTCTATATTATCCAAAAGCAGAGGCTAAGATTTAGCATTAAATTTTCTTGCCATTTTGATATAGAGGGCACTGACAAACCAAACACAGATGAAGAGATGACAATCATTTTAAAATAAACTGGAAAACAAAAATTGCATCTGAACATCGGTACCGAAGAAAATGAGAAAGGGTAGCAGAAAATCAAACAACTCAGTATGAAAGGAAACTTTAAAATCCATATCATAAAAACAAACATGAAAATCTACAGTAATCAATCAGCCAGTCTGAACCACAGATTTCAAAATCCGAATTTACGCAGACTGCATATAGAAAGATGGCTCCCTAGAGTACACAGCACAAAATTAAAATATAATAAATAAACCTGATTTTCATGTTCCTAGGCTTACTATTGGTTAAACAGCAACTTGCCTTTTACAGTAATTTTTGTCTATCTTAGCATAGAATAACCCAAGCCAAGCAGTACTACATCCTTCCAGGGATTTCAATATATATTAGCTCATGGATGAAGATCATAAAATACAAAAGTAAAACAAACTTGCCTTTCATAGCAGGATTACACCATGGTGCTTGAATTTTGCAGAGCTAATGGTTTGAAGGTCAGGCTCTTTGGAACAGATGCACTAATCTCTTATTATCTGTATATTACCCAAATTATTTCAGATAGTATTTTTTTCTTGGAACTGACAGATAAAGCTCTATTTGCTGCTCAGGATTACTATGATCATTAATGAGAGTGCTGTTTTTAGGGTGTGTTCACACTGTGAGAGGTTAGCTGTTATTGAGTACAGGCTGCTATAAAAATAGCAATGGACAGTTAAATAGTAGTTAAAAATAAGACAGATGAATTCTACGCAGGTAAGACATTGTCAAAGTAAGGATTAAACACAGTATATGCATAGAAAAAAAAGATTGCCATATACAATATGAATCAAAATCACATAAGGTAAAACTTAGGATCAAAACACAATCTTGCTCTGTCATTATCAAATACTTTTTAAGGAAACATGCAATTTTGTTATTATAGCCTCTATAATCTATCAGTTCTTAAACTCCATGAGTACAACAGAATCTAACATGACAGAATATTGCAGATAAAACAAGCAACAACAAAATATGCATAAACCCTGGCTCATTTATATAAAAATGATATTACTACCGTCCTGAATAAGTAAAGATTGAGTGGACATAATAAAACTAGCTAATTGGCGGGTAACTTCTAATAAAATCATACTGAAAGATGACATCAAAAGCATGCAAATATCACAAAAGGAAAAGGTTGGTAAGCTCCTTGGTAAACTGAATGATACAGCTACTGCCAGAATAAGAAACAATATAGAAGTGACCTTCAATAAGCTTAAGTAACATTCATAGTACGATAACTATTTCAGAGCCTTTACATAACAATGATTGCATGTTATTAAATATACCATCTTTAGACTATGAAAAGTATCAAAACTAGCATTTCAGGTAACAGAAAGAGGGTATTTTTTAAAAGGAGACTGCAATCACAGGATTTACCCTATCCATTAGTGATGCAGCACTGAAGATATGTACTGAGGACAATCTCCAGTTTCTTCTGAAGTGAATTTTGATGTGCATTTCAGTGGCAAAAGGAGCCACTGTCATTGAAAGATGACTCAAATCTAAAAATTATTTTACTTTATAATTCTTTCATACAATGTGCCTGATTGCATACAGTTTCCAAAAGAACATATATTCACAAAATCTCCTTTTTTCCTCAGCATTAAATGCACGTATTTAATTTTTAACAAAAAGAACATATTCTAGATGAAAATTGAAGGCATTTCTCTCGAGTCAAGAACTTCCAATATACAGGCAGAAAAGTTTTTAGAATAATTTATGTTTTCTTCCACGGAAATTTTAAAGTAAAAGTAATCTTTCTGACCCTTGATTGGACACCATTGTCCAGCGATGGTCTTTGTCTAAAGACCAGTATGTAGGCCAAATTGGGAAAGAGGAAGATGCACAATGAACAAAGCTTTTTCAAGGGCCTTAACTTTTCAATACATCTTTCTGTCATGTTCAGAGGAACTTTGGGCTACACAGGCTCATTGACTATATGAAACTAAACACAAAGCATGGGTAATTTAAAACAAATTCAAAGTGCATGGTCCTATTGAATATTTCCTTTCCCTCTATATCTGGAAGAAGTGGGTTTTTACATGTTACATATTCATTCACATTTATGTCTTATAACTTATTCACAAAAGCACGCAGATTTTCACCAAAGTCCGAGTCCATCACATGCATATCTCCATGGGAGTATTCCCTATGAAACATACATCGGACTGGACTTCACCCTCATCTAGATACTTAATGCATCGTATTTAAATAAAACTTCCAACATGTTTGTAATGTGACAATATGGTATTTCAACAGTGAGGAAAACAATGCACCTTAGAAACCGAAGTCAACTTTCCCATAAAATCCTGCTCCAGCACAATGGTGCCTGAAAATATAAAATAATTACAATTGCCTAGCTACTAAGAAATGATTTATAGAAAATAACATTATATTTTTAATATAACTCACAATCCATGAGTTTATAGTATGTTCTGTTCTATTCATCCTGACGACACAATAATAAATAAAGCGCCAACCCAGAATCAGGGTGAAAGTCTGATCTGCTTCTCTTCAGAATTACAAAGGGAAAAGAGAACATCTCATGCACACTTAAGTGATCTCATACCATGCCATCTTCCTATCCCGCAAGGCAGGTAACAACAGTATTTTCAGGTATTTTGTAAAGATAACTTATGACAGTGATAACCTACTATTTTGATAGAAAAACTATCAATCTGAATAAAAAGTTCCTGTTACAGAAGTTCAGCAGTGTGCCATCAAGTAAGATAACAAACGTCACCATGCTGTGTTCTGAAGTACAAAACATGAGCTGAAAGAATGGTCAGCAGGTCAACAGGTGAGTATAAACACACACAGTTTCAAGGCTATCCCATGATGGATGAATCTCTTTGTAATTATTTTAATTTAGTTAATGAGCTGTTCAAATATCTTGTGCATTTCTTCACAGTTCAACCAAGTTCAACAGATTAAAAGATTTTAGGGATGTTCTTACAGTGAAGTCCTGACTCAGCTTGTGGTTAACATATCTTTATAATAATATCACTCAAATATGTCAAGTAATCAGGTACCACTACTTGCTCATTTAGCTAATTTTACACTGCAGAGAATGATCTATTGTATTAACCTTTAAAGCAAGTCTGTCCTGATAGAGTATTTAATTGAAATCCCCCAAATAGAAACATTCTTAATAGGAGGACACAAGAAACGAAGATGCTAAATGAAGCCAAGGATGATTGTATGCGTGATCCACATTATATCCCAGCAGCACAGAGGTGAGTCCTTCTATAACATGTTGTAGGGGTCAAACATTATATTGCTTTCAGACATAGATTCCCATTTCAAGAAAGCTAACACTGTCCTAGTTTGTATTGTAAACATTATTAAACATGTTTAATATGTAAATGATATTTTAGACACGCTTTAAAGTCTGGGCATTTAAGGTCCCATGGAATCTTTGCTTAAAAAAATACCCCTAACTAAAGATTACACACACGTGCTCACACACATACATGCACACTCTGTGGGCACTCTGGCTTGTTTCTTGTCCAACACCATTTCAATGAGATTACTGTATCTCTTACAACATGCTCCTGGGTACTTTAAACAGTCACAAATATTTTTTTGATCTGATAATTACAGTCATAAGTTTTTAGGAAGTCTTGGCTCTTCTGCAGACTGTGCGATTTTCAGCAGGTCACTTCCAGTCCAGGAGCTTGCTCCTCAATAAAATGGGACAATGGCACTTACCGTTCCTTCGTAAAATGTTTTAAGGTCTATGGCTGCCAACAACACAAAGAACAAAGAACCATTGCTACTATTAAAGAGGTCTTAGATGAACTATAAAACTCAGAACATAAATTAAGAGCGCATAAAATAAATTGCACTACAAAGGAAGGTTCAACAGTACATGTTTACAGAGTATCCATACAGAGCATCCATGGCAGTTGGGATTTAAAGATGATTGCTATACTACTACTGCAAGTCTGAACAGGATAGAAAACTTCGGACAACAAACAGAAAAAAACAATCATCTGCAAAAGGTCATCCATTTATTCTACAGAACAATCTTATCGGGTTACCAAATTCTTAAGCCTTGAAATCAATGGGATTTTTCAGCACCAACCTCTCAAGAGCAATTGATTTCTTAAAAATAAGCACATCCCACCAACCGAGAGAACTTTTTATGCATAAAGAGAAACCACTTGTGTATGTAACACGCTGACTAGCATGCCTGTGGGAAGAAGGAAGGTCTTTAAGTGAAAAAGGCATGCTGCGATGCAAAGCATCAAGGTTCACTTCTCAATTTTGCAACTTCATTTCATTCTCAGTTCTTTTACAGCAGACTGATGATCCTACTTCTTTATGGCACATGGCTTCTTGTGTCGTAAGTACTGCCAATATTGTAGTGATGGGTACCACATGGACACAGACAAAGAGTAAAAGATGAGAAGAAAGCCAGGAGATGTCATATCTGCCACCCTAAACTGACATCATTCAGCCCTCCTTTTGGGACCAGTCATATAGATCCATTAATAGTGGGATCTGCGGCATTGCTTCTCTTCCTCACTTTTAACTCAACTGAAATTCATGTTGTCCAAACATGTTTTCTCTTTCAGCAACAGACTATTTGCAATTAAATGTGAAAAGCAATATTAACACAATAGTAAAAAAAACAACATAGTGTAGATAAAAGTATTAACATGTAGAAGTTACACCCCCACCCCCCACAAGTAAAACTAAGATAACATATTCACTGCTCATTCACTGCTCAGCACCAAACACACGGCAGCACTGGATGAATAACAGGAGAGTGCAACTTGCTGTGCTTTCCAATTGCCCTTTGAAGACTAAAAGCGTTACCATATTCCCAGCTCTTAGAAACTGGCAGTGTCACATAGTAGAAAAAAGTAGTATTTTTGTAAATGGTACACTAAAAAAAAGAATATTATTAGTGAAAGTACTTACATTTTCATCATAAACAAGGTATCACAGGACAATGTTGTTATTACATACTCTGCTTCACTGATGACAAAGGCATGGATCATGAGAGTTGTGCTGAGAGCGCAACTAATTAGAGTTACGATAAAATTATAGTTCACTTATTGTTTCCATCTACATAGTTTTCAATTTTTGTTTTGAATGGAAAGATTTACACGAATTACATAGCGTTAGTTTTGATGATGACTTTTGCTTATCAGAAAAGGTAAGATATTTAAGGAGATCATCAGACATAAAACTGCCTTCCCTTACTACTTCTGATTTGATCACATTTAAAACAATTAGCCAATGGCTTTCTTAAAGGCTTTTCATGGCAGTACTTTTCTTCTGAGGCTCACAATTTCACTGCCCTTTATATAAACATATTAATGGCTCCCCTCATGCAAACAGTTAATAAAAAAACATAAAATAAGCACACACATATGTGTAACTCGTGATCAGCATTCACACAGAGACTTAGAAAACCCTCACTTTACATCTGCGACCAAATGCTGCTGCTCTTCTGGACGCTGAGCAATCAGCAGAGCAAATGAGGGAAACCGCTTACGAGGTGGAGAATTACTCCATCTCAGTAAGATCACTATCCGATCTCCTAGGAAAATAGCATCAGAAAACTTAAGACAGTTGTACCAACTGAAAAAAACACACTCTATTTGAAAAGTGGTAACTTCATACTAAGTGTGTCAAAGGCACTCTTGAATTTGTAACTTGAACTTTGCTATCACACAGCAGGATGAGGATCAAACCCGGTGCTGTGACACAGTTTGCTGGTTGCACGCTGAGCTGCAAGAACAAGAAAGTGTCTATTTTGTGTAGCTCAGCAGTTAGAACACTTCTTAAGAACTTTTTTATCCTGGCAACTCTTCTCTGTGCCTCTCCTCTGTGTAAGAGGGGCAAAAGGAGACCTTGCAGGATTCAGCTACAGGAGATGAAGGATCGGGACAGCTGACGCCACTGCTACCACTGGCCTTTGAGGGGGAACCGAGGAAGGGGCTGGGAGCAGAAAGAAAGGGGGCTGTGCACAGGCTAAGTAGGACCCAGCTCACTGAACTTTACGTGTCTGTAGATGCTGTAGCAGAGCTAGTCATGCCATGCTCCTTTTACAGCCTATGGAGAGAAACAGGCATTTTACGGTGCAGTTCATTTTTGCTATTTCAGATATTTATTTGAGGATGGACAAACCATGTGCAGAAGTGGACGTTTCTCTCTGCTGGCTAGAAAGAAAGCCTGAAGTGATGAACTGACAGCTACTTCATGGAGACCTACACTTCCTCAGACTAATCCCACTCTTTGTGATTACAGCTCCTGGTTTGCTTCTTTGAAGAACGGTGCTGCTCTAGTTGTCATGAGGAGGGTTCCTGCTCTCTATCCCATAATCCATCTCCAGTTCCTGAAGTACAGCTCATACCATGCAGGTATATTGAAAAAGCATAATATGAGACACGTGGATACATGGGATTCCTTGATGACACAAGCCACAGTGGGAATTAGTGGCTAGAAGTTTTGTACACAAGTCTTTCTAGATGCAGCCTCAGATTTTACCCCAAGAGAACAATAAAACTCATAAAAATAAGGTCCCTATCTTAGTTCAATACTAGTTTAATAATTGTTTTGAAATGTAGTACAATGGTGAAATGCATTGTTTTAGAAATAACTGTTTTCTAAAAATTGATAAATATGACAAAACTTTGGAAACAAGTTTGAACACTACTGAATGAAGTCCTGCTATTTCCAGCATGACCAATAATGTGCCTTAATGAAGGTAAGCAATAGTGAGATTTTGAATTGAAAATTATTAGAACTGAGTGTAGACTGTGCTTCAGTGAGCAAAGTGTTTTTTTCAGCCTTCAGAAGTTCATCTGTATTTGGTAAAATTTCCTAAATGACCTTTCATAATATGAGGCAGAGAAAATGTGTGGCAGCCATACTATTAGCAACTCCACCCTATGCATTATTTACTGCGTTGAACATCATGTCCTTATAAAAATGCCATCAGCTGACACTCAGGAGAGCAGGTGATGTGGCCCAGAGAAAAGGACTGGAGGTAAGGCCACCTCAGATGAGAGTGGATGATTTGCTGGTGCTACCTAAGGGATATTGAATGCATACTTATTAATACACACTTATTCTCACCATGTTTTTTGTTTTGAACCAGAGCAAGTAAAGCTATGAAAGCAGCTGCCACACTCAACAGAATGGTGCCACGTAATGAAACAATCCATGATGCCAAATATTCAGTCACCAGCATTTGCACGGGAAGATTTGTTTCTGAGCCACAACGACTAGGACCGGAGAAGGGCTCATTGCCCTCTTCAGAGTATCCCCCTGCCCAAATCAGTAAGCTTTACGCAGTATCGCAGTAGCCCGTTACAGTCTGGAGGTGGTTACTGGGAAAAGTTACTCTTCTGAGTATTTGGGGAACATGGTCAGATGTTTAAAAACACATACTCCAAAATAAACGCCAGACAATGTAATGGACCTGGGACTTTGGCCATGGGCAAACTTTGAAACAGAAACTCCTGTGAGGCACACTGGGAGAACCTGAACCTTGGCTAAATGGGGAACTTTGGGATCTCATCAAATTTCTTGCCATTGTTCCCAAGTTGGCCATAAACACGTCTATCCCCTTGGAGCAGAGTATAGGGTAAAGGCCTGTAACCAGGCATGGAGCATAAAATGCTACCTGAACAAAAATAAATACAACTGTATTTAGAACTATGCAAATGCTGTTAAAGCAAAACAGTGGACTGCTGCTCAAACCCACCACAGTTTCTATGTCACCTTCTCAGTCACTTTTTCCCCTGGATTCCCCAGTCAATGACAACGGTTCATCTGTTAAGAGCTACGTACTCACCTGGCCCTATAATCCCTTTATAAATATATCAAAGTTGCTTGTTCCAACACATGCTAAGGATGACAGCTCTCTTCTTGTTGTGATATGACCCTGTTGCCAGAGCTGTAATTTTTTTCACATCAGAGGAGAAATAAGTGCAATACAAATGCAGCTCAGTTCTGTCACACCCAGCTCTTGGAGTGGTTGTGCCTCACAAGGGCCATTACTGAGACTCCCAGAGAAAAGTCTGGTTACTAGATTAATCAGATCCTGTGTGTGACCACTTCACAGCGCTGTGGAGTACCTCTGCCTAGGCAGAAGAACCTGGTTCTTAACATGGTCTAAGCTGAAGACAACCAGCTCCCTCAAAATGTTTTCCTGGTAAATTATTCCTTTCCTATCAATAAATACCAAATTTCAACAAAGTACTTTTATCATGCAAAACCCAAGCCAACATTACTGTGTATTTACCCTGGAGTTTGTTTTCAATGCCCCCTGAACATCTTCCCCCATTAATATTTTAGTCACTTTGGAGTCCAGACTAAAGAAAGCAGACGAATTTTGTCAAAGATATCCCCCCACCCTGCCCTGACCATGAACTCTAGAAAAGAGCTGTTCAGGCAGGATAAAAGATGGTTAGTAGGATAATTTTCAAAGGGAGAGCGATGGGTAAAACTGATTTACTTTTATACATAAATCCTAAGTCACATCTATGCCTAATTCAGTGTTTCAGTCTGGCCGCGCTCTGAGAGAAAACACTTCGCACCATCAAATCTAATCAAGCGGCAGAGCTATAAATAAAGCCATCAACAGCCATGTGAAAGCAAAACTAATCAAAACAGCAGCCCTGAGATTCCTCCCTGGAAGAGCTTTACAGATATTTTAACCTGCGTTATAAACAGGAAATCCATTTACATGTACCTGCGTTAAGATAACTTGTCAATCTGACAAGTTCTGTTCTGAGACCAGAGAAATCATTACAAATAAATGGATTCCCAAGACACTGATTTTTATCCCAAAGACACAAAAGCCACCGTTAAAAAAAAAAAGTTCAATACTATTTCATACTGATATTTTACAATCACCATTTAAAATTGAAGTTAGCCAGTTAACCCCAGTTTCAAAACCAGAAGCTGGGTGTCTGTTTTGGACAGCCACCCTGTCTTATCTAACCACGAAACTTCTGTGCTTCACAAATCACAGAAGTAAAGGAGAAAGACAACCGCTTCCTCTCGGCTCGGCGTTAACCTCCTTGGATGCTTCCTGTCTGCCTGCACTGGGGAGCTGTAAGGCATGAGGAAACTGGAGAGAAGGTGGCAAGAGTGCTCGGAGGAGAGTAAAGCACATTTCTCCTCTGTCCTGACAGTGCAAAGAGGCAGTACCTCACACTGCCTTCTCATACAGACTCCTCTGCCGTGGTTTCTTTCTTCAGTGATATCAAATCTTGCGTTTTTCAGAATCT